>NW_011418038.1:0-513 GCF_000754665.1 Bison bison bison | reverse complement strand
CCAAGACGAGGTCTGACTCTCATTTCCCAAGTCTGCTGGGACGCTGGGATCGGAGTCTGAAATCAGAGGAACCCTGAGGTTCCTGCCTCAACTGGAGATGAGGCCCTCTTCCAATGCACCAAACCCAGTGGAGTGCCGAGAGGCCCCTCCCACCTCCAGATTCCCTGACTTCTCTGAGCCACCATGAGAAGCCCCCTGAGGTCACCTGCACAAGTCGAGGGACCCCAGGGTGTCCTGCCTCAACCCGAGAAAGACCTCGAGAGATCTTCTTCAACACGTCTCGAGGCCAGATTCCCCTACTATGACTTGAGAGCAATGACGTGCTCCCCCTCGCCATTCGCATGGAGACCCGCCTTCTTTGGCGCCCCACGAGACGCTCACTGACCTCGCCGTCGTACCTCGCGAGAAACCGCACACTGGGGCCGCCGCTCGAGAACAACCCCGAGCCTCCCCCGTCATCGCGACTTGAGGGCCTTCGTTTCCTATATGGCCTAGAGACCAATCTCTCAACCT
>NW_011418037.1:0-623 GCF_000754665.1 Bison bison bison | reverse complement strand
TGTAGACCCGTGCACAGACACACATTCACTTGCCCAAATCAGTCACATGCCACATATGAATACCTATGTTAGTAACCATAACATTACACCTTATGAGCGCAGGAGAGCAATACAACCACTCTGAGTGAAGGTCACTGACATAGAGAAGCAGTATGTGCCTGGGGCTTCGGGCCCCCAGCATGCACACACCAGAATGACATACACAGGACTTGAACATGGTGAAGGTTAGTTTCCTAAACCGTTGGCTTTCCCACCACTTCTGGAGCTCTTGGGGAGCCACACACAGTACTTCCAGTGTCTGCAGTGGATTTGGTTCTGTTTCGTTTTTGTGTTTGTGTTAGGGACAGTGCATTAATTATCCAAAGTGTCATATGGCACCACATTCTTGTCCTGGAGGAGAAAGTTGTTTAAGAAGATGGCTGAGACAAACTTTTTGTTTACTTATGCAGAAGACCTGAGAGTGATGGGGAATAGGGAGGTCGTGCTTTTGGTTAAATCATTTGTGATTTTTATTCCCTGGGAATATCTAAGAGTGAGGAGTATGTACTATTACACTGTTTTCTAATTTTACCTGAACTTCGTAGCCAACTGTGCCAGAAGAAAAGATGGCAGCTCTGTTACTT
>NW_011418036.1:0-587 GCF_000754665.1 Bison bison bison | reverse complement strand
GATCCCGGTCGCCCCTGGAGAGGAACATTGGCTTCTGGACACAAGCCTAGATGAGGTCTATTGGTCCCCTGCAGTCACTCGAGAGCAATCCCCCAGCTTTCCTTCGCAACTCGAATGGAAGATTGGACTTCCCTGGGCCAACACAAGAGGCATCCCGAATTCCCCGTCGTAACTCGAGAATCCCGCCGCAACTCGAGAAAAACCACGTGGTTCCCCCGTCATCGCAAGATGAAGCCCTTTCCCGCTACAGCGTCTCAGGAGAAGTCCCACGTTAGGAATTGGAGGTCGAAACGGTACTTCGGCACCCTTGACTGCGCCCCCACAAAGTTCCCCGGCATCCCGGTCTCCCTGGAGAGGAACACCGAGGTTTTCCGGCACCACTTCCTCTGAGCCCCTTCTACCCTCCTGATCTCCACAGGAGGGTCGACTCCCCTGCTTTGTCTGGAAGGGGTTCCCGACCTTCCGGTCGCACCTCAGGATGAGGCCGGTCTCACGACGACATTCCAGACGTGGCCTCGTGGGTGCTTCCACATTGCGAAGCACCCCGATTTCCCGGTCCCCTCTTGGTAAGAACCCGATGCCCGGAC
>NW_011418035.1:0-568 GCF_000754665.1 Bison bison bison | reverse complement strand
AAGACAAGAAGTTTGCACCACTTACGTAGGCCGCAGGCGCCCTCTCGAATAGGGAAAGGTGCCTCACCCTAGACACCTTCTGGAGTGGGTCTTAGCAGCCCAGGCATAATTAGGAAGCGTGGTGGGTTCCGCGCGCCAGATGGAGACTCAGCTGGAAGTTAAAGGGAAGAATGACAAGGAACTTTATGAATTGGAGCTGTAAGTTAACTCTTTGACAGAGAGAGCGAGATGGTGGTGGGGGACAGCCCCCAGTGAAATCAGAGGTGAGAGCACAAAGCAGTACAGTAGGCAGACTCCGGTTTTTAAGGGGGGGAGATGCTCGAGAATATCCGGGTGGACTCCTGAGGCTCGATCCCGCATTGCGTATGCCGAGCCTCCTTCCTCATGACCTTTGTCCAGAGTGGAATGCCTCCCCGGCTCCCGGCACATGATCAGTGCATGCTCAGTCAAGATATCAGTGCCTGCTCAGCCACGTGATCCCTGACGGCACAGTCACGTGATCAGCGCCTCTCAGTCACGTGATCACCGTATGATAAACACGTGATCAGTGAACGACCAGCCACGTGAT
>NW_011418034.1:0-534 GCF_000754665.1 Bison bison bison | reverse complement strand
GTAGGAGTCAAATAAAGGAGCTCGGCTGTGCATGTCAATTGCTCCGTTTTTAAACAGAGGATCTTTCCCGATTAGCAGATGTCAGATTGTTTCAGCTCCCTTGCCACTGCCAAGTTCTGTAAATTGGCTACCAAAAAAAAAGGGGGGGGGTTCTTAGATTGGTGTCTGATTACTTCCTTTCACTATTGCTATGTAATAAATAATTAATACTTTGCTTTAATCTGATCAGTTTACTCTGAAAGTGAATGTGTTCAGTCATATTCTACTGTTTATTGATGTCTAATTATTTATATTTCATTGCATTTTATTCTTTAAGATGTTTGTCTTTTCCTGATGTCTCCTTTCTTCATACAGTAATCACATGTTCATTGTTTTTCTGCTTGGTCTGTTGTAATCACTGCGTTTGAAGTGCATTTTAGGTCAGGAAGGCTCTGTTATGAGCAGAGAGGCTCTTCACCAATCCAGAATTGAGTTTGGAAAAGGTCACTGTTCAGGGTGATTTAGTGCCAAGATTTGTGTTCATGATGGATTAAG
>NW_011418033.1:0-608 GCF_000754665.1 Bison bison bison | reverse complement strand
GACAGAAAATAAAAGAGCACATTGAGTGCAACTCTCTCCATGGAAGCATCACAAATAACCCTTCTATAAAGGCAACAGTTCCTCCAGAGCATCAAATGAATATTAGCAGACGATCTTGCTTAAGAGAGACTATATGAAAAGTAGACATAACTGGGAAGAACGGAGGGAAGATGGGAGAAGGAGGACGAGACAAATAGAACAAATATGTGTCCTGGGTTAGGATTTGGAGAAGCAAGGAATAGATTGAGGATTCAGATAAGTCACCTCACTAAACTTAAATTTCTTTTGACTGAAAGGAAGCAAGATGAAGAAGATGATGACATTTAGTTTGTCTAGAGTGAGAATCAAATAGAGAATGTGTTGTGTGGTCCTGCATCCCCCAAACTGCAATGCAGGTCAAGTAGTGTGCATAGGGCCTGGAAGATGAAACATGAGGTTAGAAAGCCAACCTGGGAGGGTTGGTTTTTGACTATGTGGAGATGGAATGTTGGATCTGTGATGACAAGGTGTGTAGAAAGGAATGGCTTTTGAAAATTCCCAAACTGACAAAGAAGCAGGACCTTAGGGCTCAAGTCCCCCAGCGAGGTGGTGAGAGTATTGAATTTTCC
>NW_011418032.1:0-546 GCF_000754665.1 Bison bison bison | reverse complement strand
GAGAATAACTACCTTGTAAGACAGTCTATATGCCCACACCATGTTATTAAAACACCTTTGCTCCATCAGAGCTCTGATCCCCATGTCTTTCTTTTTCTCTATCAGGCTATTTCTTTGGAGCACAGAAGCCCTCTGAATTCACTTTTCTGCCCAGGCTTCTAAGACCCTCTTGAGAAGGCGCTGTGTGTCTTCACCGCATCGAGAGGGAGCCTGAGGCCTCCATGAACTGAGCGAGCCCCGTGCCAGGGGCTTTCTTGGCTTTCTGCGTAAACCAAGGAATATCAGCCTCTTTCTCTCCTTTACTTTCTTATCGTCGACTCTGGACCACCAGGGTCTGGTCCGTTAAAGGACCTCAACAATTAGTAAAGCCTATCGTCTTACCTTCTCTTTCCTCCTCCTCCATTTTTTTCTTTTTTCTTTTTCTCTTCCACTAATATTCCCTGCCTCTACATCTCTCCTAAATCTACCAGTGCCCTACTAATAGAGGAAGAAAGGACTTTAGGTTCTTTGATCCCTTTTTTCATCTTAGGTACTGTATTCCTCTGA
>NW_011418031.1:0-605 GCF_000754665.1 Bison bison bison | reverse complement strand
TGCGGGAGTGTGGGAGACGTGACCGGTGCCTGACTGCTGCCTCAGCTCAGCTCTCGCCTTCCCTTCGGACCTAGGAGCCAGGCGTCCTTGCAGAGGGCTTAGGGGCTGGGGGTGTGCACACTGCCAAAGCCTACGGCAGGGAGAGCTCTATCCGTGGGAAAGGAAGCGCCCCGGGCTGCATTCCCAAGCCGGTGCTTCCCCGCCCAGACTAAGCGCCGCTCGGAGGGAATCAGGGTCCCGGTGCCCCTGGCTTGGGGAAGCAGCTCCACAGCCAGAGTGGTGCTCCGTTTGTGCCCAGAAAGCGCCTGCCAGACCGGGCCTTCCCTGGAGCTGTCCTCCCGCCTAGAGGCAGGTGGATGTGCTGTGCGGGCTTCCCCTGGGCGTTTGGGCTCCCTAGCACAGCCGCAGCGCAGGGGAACCAGCCCCTGATCAGTGAGCTCCGGGCAGTACTTTGGTCCCAGGTTTGGAGCCCAATGCCCGGAACGCGGGAGAGAAGAGGCTGGCTGCCGGCGGGTGCTTGCAAGCCTGTTACTGGGAAGGACCGAGTGAGCTTCCACACCGGCGGAGCTCCAGCTCTGCGCCCAGGCGCGATAGCACAGAGCCCC
>NW_011418030.1:0-542 GCF_000754665.1 Bison bison bison | reverse complement strand
CTTTTTCATAGTCCAACTCTCACATCCATACATGACCACTGGAAAAACCATAGTCTTGACTAGATGGACCTTTGTTGGCAAAGTAATGTCTCTGCTTTTGAATATGCTATCTAGGTTGTCAAAATTTCCTTCCAAGGAGTGAGTGTCTTTAATTTCATGGCTGCAGTCACCATCTGCAGTGATTTGGAGCCCCAAAAATAAAGTCTGACACTGTTTCCACTGTTTCCCCATCTATTTCCCATGAAGTGATGGGACCAGATGCCATGATCTTAGTTTTCTGAACGCTGAGCTTTAAGCCAACTTTTTCACTCTCCACTTTCACTTTCATCAAGAGGCTTTTGAGTTCCTCTTCACTTTCTGCCTTAGTAATTGGTTAAATTGACCTTTGAATCTGTAAAAATAAGTTATACAAATGAATAGTTTAAGAATAAACCAACCACTCATATAAATAAGCATTTCATTAGGTATCTCCTGTCAGGATATGGTTTAGTAGCAAATGAGAACATAATGCTTTGTTTTCACAAGACAACAATGACAAGATT
>NW_011418029.1:0-620 GCF_000754665.1 Bison bison bison | reverse complement strand
AACCCTGATCTCTGGCCGGCTGGCCCAGCCCTGCTTCTGGCACTTTGGAGGCCAGCGGGCCCTTGACCACCTGCTGGGATGGAAAGGAAGGGTCCACGAATTGCACCCTAGAAACTTAGTAGGGTGCATGGGTTTCAAAACCCGGTGGCGCCCAGGCAGAAACAGGGAGGAGGGCACCCTGCTGCCCTTTCATGGCAGCATCTGTGGCTGTCCTGCTGAGGGGGCCTTTCCATGGGGACCGTGTGCAGTACAAGTTTGGTGTTTTGGAACCGAATAATTAGAACGTGTAAAAATTGTAAATGATGTGGTGGTTTGATTCAAACAAAACAAACAAAAACCAAGCTCCAAGTTTTTTGCAAATTTAGGTCTTAATATTGAAGGCCTGTATTCCTTCCACTGTGGCATTGTACGAAGAAATGTGCGGGTTTTTGTTTTTGTTTTTTTAACTTGTTTTTGTTTTCTTTTTTTTAGAAAAGATTCCGAAAAATGAGGGAAACAGGAAGCCCAGAGGTGCCCCTGTAGTTTGGCGAAGGCCTTAGGAGGTCACTTGGAAATGCTGCTGGCTGTGAGGGGGGGAGGGGGCAGATGTGCACAGAGCTGTGTAGGCTTGTCCTTTGCAT
>NW_011418028.1:0-708 GCF_000754665.1 Bison bison bison | reverse complement strand
AGCCACCATGAGAAGCCCCCTGAGGTCACCTGCACAAGTCGAGGGAAGCCAGGGTTTCCTGCCTCAACCCGAGAAAGACCTCGAGAGACCTTCTTCAACACGTCTCGAGGCCAGGTTCCCCTACCATGACTCGAGAGCAATGACGCGCTCCCCCTCGCCACTCGCATGGAGACCCGACTTCCCTGGCGCCCCACGAGAGGCTCACTGACCTCGCCGTCGTACCTCGTGAGAAACCGCACCCTGGGGCCGCCGCTCGAGAACCACCCCGAGACTCCGCCGTCATCGCGGAGATGAGGGCCTTCGTCTCCTGCATGGCCTAGAGGCCAACCTCGCGACCTCTCTCCAAACGCCTCAGGAGGCTTGACTCCCTTTAGTCCACCCAGTGAGCTCCAAGAGATACCCGTCGAGACTCGAGAGCAGAGCGGGCTTCTTTGCTTCCACTCGAGATGAATGCCTGTCTCCCCGGGTGCGTCTGGAATGCAACCCCGAGATCCCGGTCGCCCCTGGAGAGGAACATTGGCTTCTGGACACAAGCCCAGATGAGGTCTGTTGGCCCTGCAGTCACTCGAGAGCAATCGCCAGCTTTCCTTCGCAACTCGAATGGAAGATTGGACTTCCCTGGGCCAACACAAGAGGCATCCCGAATTCCCCGTCGTAACTCGAGAATCCCGCCGCAACTCGAGAAAAACCACGTGGTTCCCCCGTCAT
>NW_011418027.1:0-651 GCF_000754665.1 Bison bison bison | reverse complement strand
TGGCCCCGGCCTCTCCCAGGCGCTCTGGCTCTGGCTGAGGAGCTTGCGCAGGCCAGCTGTCTCCCTTGGCGTGGGTGCGTGCGAATGTCTGTGTGTCTGTCTGTGTGCCTGCCTGTGGCTCGTCTGCTCTCTCAGGAAGGTCGAGGGCTTGGCGTGGGGGCAAAGGGGGGGCCTCGGTAGTGCGAAGGGAGGGGCTGAGGCGCTCCGGTCGACCGCGCCTCCCTGGCTTCTGGTGGGTTTGGGCACCGGACAGGTGCCGGGCAAGTTGGGCGCTCAAGTTTCGCTGCGTCTAGGCCCGCAGGAGGTTCAGAGGCCCCTGGGCCGCGGGGGTTGGGAGGCGGCGGGCGCCGAAGACCCACACCTCCAGGGCCGCGCGGGCCTGAGCAGCGAATGGGATCGGGGGAGGCCCCGTTCAGCGAGCGCGGCCGGGTCTGGAGTGGCCGCGGGTGGGAGGGCGCCGAGACCTCCGCACCCCTCAGCCCAGCCCCCAGGCCCCGCGCGCACGCACGCACACACGCCCTCCCGGTCAATGGGGGGTCCTGGAAGCCCCTCGGGCCCCCGGGCCCGGCCAGGCGCTTGCTGGTCTGGTGTTGGCGGTGTTCGGGGCGGCGGGCCGGCGTCAGCAGGCTGGAGTCCGGTCGCGGGTCGTGC
>NW_011418026.1:0-739 GCF_000754665.1 Bison bison bison | reverse complement strand
CCCCATCTCTTTGTGTCTGGCTGTGCACTTAGTGCTCACAGGAGAGAAAAGTAAGCCATTGCTAAGTGTCCGTAAAATAGTATTAGCCAGTTGGGGAAATATATACACATGTATATAATGGTTCATCATCAGAATAGCCTTATATTGCACAGCAGAGGACCATAGTAAAACTTAAGAGTGTAGAGTGCAGGCCATTCATAAATAGAAAAGCATGAAATAAGGTGCTAATGTGATAAATACAGAAGCATGTGAGACTAAAGGAGTTCAGAGTGGGCAAATGTGCTCACAGGTTGGAAAGCATCTGACCATTATTTTCTTACAAATAATTTCACGGTGTATTCAAGTATATTTTTAAGATATAAAATTGATAGTCATTTTGTTGATTTCTTTTCATAGTCTAGAAAGACCAGAAATTCCCTGTTACTGTGCATTCACAGGGTAACTTTAGTTTTTAAAATTAAGAAAATGAAAAAAATTAAGAAAATGAAAGCAGTAAGATAGATGATGTATTTAATAATTGGTGCTGGGACAATTGGGCAGTATCTGGAAAAAAATTCTAGAAGGATAAAAGATTGATATGAAATTATGGAAAACCATTCCCTACTCAAAGGAGGGAATTCCCTGGTCCAGTGGTTAAGTCTCTGCTTTTTCACTGCTGAGGGCAGAAGTTCAATCCCTGTTTGGGGAACTAAGATCCTGTAAGCCACCAGGCATGACTAAAGGGGAAAAAAATGTAATT
>NW_011418025.1:0-524 GCF_000754665.1 Bison bison bison | reverse complement strand
CGTGTTTATCAGGCAGTGATCAGTGACTGACAGGCGCTGATCAGGGACTTGCACGCACTGATCAGGTGGCTGATGAGGAACTGACCACCTGACCGCGCATGCAGTGATCACGTGGCTGGTCGTTCACTGATCACGTGTTTATCATACGGTGATCATGTGACTGAGAGGTGCTGATCACGTGAGTGTGCCGTCAGTGATCACGTGGCTGAGCAGCCACTGATATCGTGACTGAGCATGCATTGATCATGTGCCGGGAGCCGGGGAGGCATTCCACTCTCGACAAAGGTCATGAGGAAGGAGGCTCGGCATACGCAAATGCGGGATCGAGCCTCAGGATTGCACCCGGATATTCTCGAGCATCCTACCCCCCAAAAAACCGGAGTCTGCCTATTCTATTGCTTTGTGCTCTCACCTCTGATTTCACTGGGGGCTGTCCCCCACCACCATCTCGCTCTCTCTGTCAAAGAGTTAACTTACAGCTCCAATTCATAAAGTTCCTTGTCATTCTTCCCTTTAACTTCCAG
>NW_011418024.1:0-703 GCF_000754665.1 Bison bison bison | reverse complement strand
CAGGGACGTCGGGTCTCCGTGCGAGTGGCGAGGGCAAGTGCGTCATTGCTCTCGAGCCATGGTAGGGTGCCGGGGACCAGCCCCGGCTGATCCAGGGTATTCGAAGGAGAGACGGCGTAGGCGAAGATCAGGAAACAACTGCTTAAATAAATGTTAATTAAGGATATAAAGAGTAATAGAATGAGGATAGCTCAGTGAGGAATTCAGTGGAGAAAGAGGATGAATAATTCAGCCAGAAGGTTAGAGAAAGAACGACATGGTGAGAGCAAGTTTCGGTGAACAAGACCCGCTACTTTATTTTTCAAAGTAGTTTTTTATACCTTAAGTTATGCATAGAGGATAATGGGGGAAGGGGTAGAGTCTTGCAGCAAACCAGGCTTTCTTCCTGCAAACTTATCATATGCAAAAGCTTAGGTGATTTGCATCATCTTCTGGCCCGGAGGCCTGTTAACATTTTAAGACCTTTTCTTCAGAAAACTTATTTTTCTCTAAAGGTGGTTGGTCAGGAGCCACCCTCCAAAAAAGCATTAGATAAAGTTGCATTCCTACAGAGCAAAGGTGTGGTGGGCTATAACAAGAAAAAGAATTAACTCAAGGGTCCCAGGTTACAAACATTAAAGCTACTACTTACACCAATTATGTTAATCAATACACTGCCAGGGACACAGCAGGTAAGGGATATGGAAACTTAGCAGCAAACAAT
>NW_011418023.1:0-711 GCF_000754665.1 Bison bison bison | reverse complement strand
AAAATATTCTGCACAACAAAGGAAACTATAAGCAAGGTGAAAAGACAGCCTTCAGAATGGGAGAAAATAATAGCAAATGAAGCAACTGACAAACAACTAATCTCAAAAATATACAAGCAACTCCTACAGCTAATTCCAGAAAAATAAACGGCCCAATCAAAAAATGGGCCAAAGAACTAAATAGACATTTCTCCAAAGAAGACATACAAATGACTAACAAACACATGAAAAGATGCTCAACATCACTCATTATCAGAAAAATGCAAATCAAAAACCATAATGAGGTACCATTTCATGCCAGTCAGAATGGCTGTGATCCAAAAGTCTACAAGCAATAAATGCTGGAGAGGGTGTAGAGAAAAGGGAACCCCCTTACACTGTTGGTGGGAATGCAAACTAGTACAGCCACTGTGGAGAACAGTGTGGAGATTCCTTAAAAAGCTGGAAATAGAACTGCCTTATGATCCAGCAATCCCACTGCTAGGCATACACACCCAGGAAACCAGAATTGAAAGAGACACGTGTACCCCAATGTTCATAGCAACACTGTTTATAATAGCCAGGACACGGAAGCAACCTAGATGACCATCAGCAGATGAATGGATAAGAAAGCTGTGGTACATATACACAATGGAGTATTACTCAGCCATTAAAAAGTACTATTTTTTTCTCAGTTTTCTGAATGTTGAGCTTTATTTATTTTTTTTAAAC
>NW_011418022.1:0-626 GCF_000754665.1 Bison bison bison | reverse complement strand
ATTATGTCTTGTGACAAATGAAAAACTACCACTGTAGATGGGAAATTAAACTATATGTTATATAAACAACTGAGGGAGAAATAGTGCTTTCCTTTAAATGCTGTTTATTGGATTCTCTTGTATATCTATAGCAAGAATGAGAAGGTAGAGAAACTGTCGTATTTTTTTCTGAAATATCCATGTATTTTCTCTGTAAGGCAGTCAAAGTTTGTGATTTTTGTTGTTGTTAGCCACACACCTGGCACTTGGAATTTTAGTCTCCACCAGGGAGTGCACTGGAGCTCATCAGTGGATGTGTGCAGTTTTAATCACTGGACCACCAGAAAGTCCCAAAGGCAGTATGTTAAAATTTCTCTTTCTAGTACCTGATTGTTAGTTTGTAGAAGCACAACTGATTTTTGTATACTGATTTTGTATCCTGCAACTTTACTGAGCTAATCAAAGTTTTAATATCAAGCTTGCAATATTTTAAGAGGAAATTGCTAATTTCACCCAATTTTTTTCAATTATTTTTCAGATACTTCAGTCAAAGGAAGAAATAGCTCTTCTCCTAAGATGGAACCTGTTGTTTGGGAATGTGGTTGATCAACTTGACACGTTGGCCACATGGTACCCGATGTAAGAAA
>NW_011418021.1:0-735 GCF_000754665.1 Bison bison bison | reverse complement strand
CCCAATTTTGCTTTCGCCACCCTGATCTTACGTTTTTCTAGTACCCAACTTCTGTTAGGTTCAAAAGCACTTAGAACTAGGGGGATTATGGCTCAATGTGTCTTAATGTCTGTAAACCTAGATGACATCAGTGTGGGAATCTAAGCCAAACTCGTGTGAAGTGGGGAAAGTCAGAGAAATCAAAGATACTTTTCATAATAAGTGATCATGTACAGGTGAAGGCATATTGTTCTTGAAACCTGAACTATAGGTCAATTATAAATTTTAAAATGTCCAAGCAGATGCAGTTATAAATGTCATTTTCTTCTTGTAATACCTTTTCTCGATGTTTTTCAGTTTTATACTCAGTTTTTCAGTTTGTAACATCAATGAACCAGTAAAAAGCATTCCATTTCATTTGAAAGTAGAATTTGGAAAAAAAAATCATCCTCAAATTCTATAAGAATCCAGGCTAGATAATGGGTATAGATCTTCTGTCCTGTGCAACTTTCTGGGAGAATGTGACACAGCACCACCTCAGCCTTGAGTCAACAGCGAGCCATTGACCTTCATTATAAGCAAAACAGCTGTTTGAATAGAGGTACCACAGATTGGGAAGTTATAATTTGATAGAGCGAGGAGAGAGTCAGGCTGAACAGATTTCAATAAAAGTTATATGGAAAGATAACTCCCTAGAAGCACTGTTGCTCAGGAAATTACGTCTGGGAAGAGACAGAATTCGCTCAGGCTATTGTA
>NW_011418020.1:0-530 GCF_000754665.1 Bison bison bison | reverse complement strand
ATCCTTATTGAATGGAATTATTATATTTGCTACTTCTTTTCTAAAAAGTTCCACTACTTCTTTTTTCCTCCTTTTATAATTAATTGTGCCACCAAGCTGGGATAAGATAAAACTATTTTTCTTGGGATCACTGGTAGATGGAACCAATGGGCCTTTTTGTCACAATTACCCTGTAGGTGTATGTTTTATGGCAAGAATAATTCAATCTCACCTTTTGGTAGTATTAATCCTAATTAACTGATCATTTAAAGTCTCATACACTTCAACAAGAGCTAACTCTGTCTCATTAGTTAACTTTCTCTTAGAACTGGAATTAGGATCAATTTTTAAGCAATCAAATAAAGGCTTTAAATCTGCAGTAGTCAGTTTTAAATGAGGGCGTATCCAATTAATGTCTCCTAATAATTTTTGGAAATCATTTAAAGTTAGTAAACAATCTCTCCGCAGCTTCAAAGGGGCATCATCAGTTTTTAAAACTTTTGGCAGACCTAAATATGAGAAGCAAGTAAAGAGGTGTTGCACAACATGTT
>NW_011418019.1:0-812 GCF_000754665.1 Bison bison bison | reverse complement strand
CATCTCCAGTTGAGGCAGGAACCTCAGGGTTCCTCTGATTTCAGACTCCGATCGCAGGGTCCCTGCAGACTTGGGACAGGAGAGACAGGCCTCATCTTGGGTTGAGGCATGGAACTCCGCTTGCCTCTCGAGGTGTCCCCGGGGAGAGAGGCCACTTGTCGAGCTGTATTTGGAACCTGGGGGTTTTTCTGGACGATGCACGGGCGAGTCACTGCCCCTCGTGTTGACTTCACTCACAGGGTGCAGTTCGCAGAGGTGTCCGGGCATCGGGTACTTATCAAGAGGGGACCGGGAAATCGGGGGTCCTTCGGGAAAGTGGAACCACCCACGAGGCCACTTCTGGAATGTCGTCGTGAGACCGGCCTCATCCTGAGGTGTGACCGGAAGGTCGGGAACCCCTTCAGAGAAAGCAGGGGAGTCGAGCCTCCTGTCCAGATCAGGAGGGTAGAAGGGGCTCAGAGGAAGTGGTGCCGGAAAACCTCGGTGTTCCTCTCGAGGGAGACCAGGATTGTCGGGGTCACTTTGTGGGTCGCATCAAGGGTGACAAGTTCGTTTCGAACTCCAATTCCTAAACTGGGATTTCTCCTGAGACGCTGTAGCGGCACAGGGCTACATCTTGCGATGACGGGGGAACCACGTGGTTTTTCTCGAGGTGTAGCAGGATTCTCGAATTACGACGGGGAACTCAGGATGCCTCTTGTGTTGGCCCAGGGAAGTCCAATCTTCCATTCGAGTTGCGAAGGAAAGCTGGGGATTGCTCTCGAGTGACTGCAGGGCCAATAGACCTCATCTAGGCTTGTGTCCAGAAGCCA
>NW_011418018.1:0-861 GCF_000754665.1 Bison bison bison | reverse complement strand
CCCTTCTGGTTTCCTCAGTGTGTATGCCAGCAGTGGATTGCTGGATCATAAGGCAGTTCTATTTCCTAGTTTTTTAAGGAATCTCCACACTGTTCTCCATAGTAGCTGTACTAGTTTGCATTCCCACCAACAGTGTAAGAGGGTTCCCTTTTCTCCACACCCTCTCCAGCATTTATTATTTGTAGACTTTTGGATCGCAGCCATTCTGACTGGTGTGAAATGGTATCTCATAGTGGTTTTGATTTGCATTTCTCTGATAATGAGTGATGTTGAGCATCTTTTCATGTGTTTGTTAGCCATCTGTATGTCTTCTATGGAGAAATGTCTATTTAGATATTTGGCCCATTTTTTGATTGGGTCACAACAGACAACACAGAAATACAAAGGATCATAAGAGACTATTATCAACAATTATATGCCAATAAAATGGACAACGAGGAAGAAATGGACAAATTCTTAGAAAAGTACAACTTTCCAAAACTCGACGAGGAAGAAATAGAAAACCTTAACAGACCCATCACAAGCACGGAAATTGAAACTGTAATCAAAAATCTTCCAGCAAACAAAAGCCCAGGTCCAGACGGCTTCACAGCTGAATTCTACCAAAAATTTAGAGAAGAGCTAACACCTATCCTGCTCAAACTCTTCCAGAAAATTGCAGAGGAAGGTAAACTTCCAAACTCATTCTATGAGGCCACCATCACCCTAATACCAAAACCTGACAAAGATCCCACAAAAAAAAGAAACCTACAGGACAATATCACTGATGAATATAGATGCAAAAATCCTAAACAAAATTCTAGCAATCAGAATCCAACAACACATTAAAAAGATCATACACCATGACCAAGTGGGCTTTAT
>NW_011418017.1:0-535 GCF_000754665.1 Bison bison bison | reverse complement strand
ACAGAGAATAGGCTTCACTGAGAGCAAGGTTTGTGACTCTTACCTAACCTCTGCTTCCCAGTACTCGGAACATTATTCAAATGCTTTGTTAACAGGCACGTAATAATAATTTGTTCAGTATATGAAAGAAAATTTTCTGGTCTGGTTGAGACTGAACGGGGAGTTAAATTCCACAGTCAACACTGGATTATTCAATTCTCAGGCTAAGCGCGTGCTTAGGCAAAATAGTCGGAGAAGGCAATGGCACCCCACTCCAGTACTCTTGCCTGGAAAATCCCATGGACGGAGGAGCCTGGTAGGCTGCGGTCCATGGGGTCGCGAAGAGTCGGACACGACTGAGCGACTTCCCTTTCACTTTTCACTTTCATGCATTGGAGAAGGAAATGGCAACCCACTCCAGTGTTCTTGCCTGGAGAATCCCAGGGACGGGGGAGCCTGGTGCGCTGCCGTCTATGGGGTCGGACACGACTGAAATGACTTAGCAGTAGCAGCAGCAGGCAAAATAGTGGGGGTTGGGGAGAGAAGACAGTTAAAA
>NW_011418016.1:0-671 GCF_000754665.1 Bison bison bison | reverse complement strand
CTCGTCTTGGGTTGAGGCATGGAACTCCGCTTGCCTCTCGAGGTGTCCCCGGGGAGAGAGGCCACTTGTCGAGCGGTATTTGGAACCTGGGGGTCTTTTCCGGACGATGCACGGGCGAGTCACTGCCCCTTCGTGTTGACTTCATTCACAGGGTGGAGTTCGGAGAGGTGTCCGGGCATCGGGTTCTTACAAGAGGGCCGGGAAATCGGGGTGCTTCGCAATGTGGAAGCACCCACGAGGCCACGTCTGGAATGTCGTCGTGAGACCGGCCTCATCCTGAGGTGCGACCGGAAGTCGGGAACCCCTTCCAGACAAAGCAGGGGAGTCGACCCTCCTGTCGATATCAGGAGGGTAGAAGGGGCTCAGAGGAAGTGGTGCCGGAAAACCTCGGTGTTCCTCTCCTGGGAGACCAGGATGCCGAGGAACATTGTGGAGACGCATCAAGGGTGCCAAGTACCGTTTCGACCTCCAATTCCTAACGTGGGACTTCTCCTGAGACGTTGTAGCGGGACAGGGCTTCATCTTGCGATGACGGGGGAACCACGTGGTTTTTCTCGAGTTGCGGTGGGATTCTCGAGTTACGACAGGGAATTCGGGATGCCTCTTGTGTTGGCCCAGGGAAGTCCAATCTTCCATTCGAGTTGCAAAGGAAAGCTGGGGATTGCTCTCGA
>NW_011418015.1:0-638 GCF_000754665.1 Bison bison bison | reverse complement strand
ATGGGAGGTACCAGGAGATAGAGAATAGCCAACATGATGTGTACCACTCGGGGCACATGATGTCCAAAGCAGTGGGTAAGGAAAGTAAAGAGAGCCGGGATGTAGAAAGCCAAGATGACACAGATATGGGAGGCACATGTGCCAAAAGCCTTGAGCCGGCTTCACCTGAGGGTAACTGTAGCACTGTTCTCAGAGTCATTACATAGGATACACTGATGACAATAATGTCAAAGCTAACCACAGAGAAGGCCGCAAAAAGCCCATATGCACGATTAACTCTAGTGTTAGCACACACCAACTTCAGCACAGCCATGTGCTCACAGTATGACTGCGGGATTATCCGACTGGGGCAGAAGGGCATCCTGGACACCAAGAAGCAGAAAGGACTCACCCACAGCAGCCCTCTCATCATCACACCTCCCCCCAGTTTACCCACAACAGATGGGGTCAGGATACTAGAGTGATGCAGTGGGAAGCAGATAGCCACATAACAGTCCAAGGCCATAGCCACGAGCAATCCGGACTCCACAGAAGAAAAGGCATGGATGAAGAACAACTGGATGAGGCAGGCATGGTATTCAATCTCATGATCGTGAAACCAGAATATGGCCAGCATTTTAGGTTGTGTGGAAATGGAG
>NW_011418014.1:0-568 GCF_000754665.1 Bison bison bison | reverse complement strand
TCAGGCGGAAAACTGGAAGATGTCTTGTCTTGTCTGTCTGGATTGATGTCTGGGTCAGTGTGAGCCTTGTGATTTTTGATAATAGTGCTCAAGTTCTGAGTTCTTATTCAATGGTCTCAAGACAAGGCAGCCCTTGCAAACCCAACTGCTTCCAATACAAGAAAACTTTGACCTCAGGGAATGTCAGAGTCCCGTGAACTGGGAACTAGTCAATATTAAATATCTAGTAGTTTTGTTTCTGCTCCTCTACTGTAGACATGTCTAAGAGTCATCAACATGAAGCACAAAATGTTCATAGTGCCTCGGGTTGTTCTAAGGTAAAAATTGCTATATCGTTATATCTGTCACAAGCTTGTCAACAAGAAAGTACCTCGGAAGAACAGGAACACAACGAAAAATTAAATGTGATATGAGCTTTTAGATAAACTATGAACACTAATTACACTCGAAAATATCTGCCTATGAGAGTCTTGATTGAAGGCAGAGGAGAAGGGGACACAGAGGCTAAGATGGTTGGATGGCATCACTGATTCGATGGACATGAGTTTGAGCAAGCCCCTGGAGTTGG
>NW_011418013.1:0-501 GCF_000754665.1 Bison bison bison | reverse complement strand
AGGAAAAAGGCTACCCACTACAGTATTCTGGCCATGGGCTATATAATCCATGTGGTCGCAAAGAGTCAGACATGACTGAGTGACTTTCACTACCACTACTATACATGAAAATTAAGAAACTGATGCAGCCACTATTGAAAAGAGTAAGCAGTTCTTTTATAATTATTTTTTTTTCCCTAACGGTAATTGCTTTTCAGAATTTTGTTGCTTTCTTTCAAACCTCAACATGAATCAGCCATATGTATACATATATTCCTTCCTTTTGAACCACCTGCCCATTATCTCCTTCCCTCGTATAGAGTTTTTTAATACTCTAAAAATACAGTTAGTATATGATCCAACAATAACACTACTGGGCATATATCCATTAAGATGAAAACTCCCATCAGAAAAGTGATATGCACAACAGTGTTTATAGTAGCACAATGTACAGTAGCAAAGACATGCAAACGACCTTAAGGCAACTTAAATATGTCAGTGGATAAAGACAGATATAATATG
>NW_011418012.1:0-557 GCF_000754665.1 Bison bison bison | reverse complement strand
ATTTGAAAACTAGAGGCACCTTGCCACTCACTGCATCAGGAGGGTGAAATGTGGCAGCAGAGATCCCGGCATAAGCAGAGAGGCTCTGAGGGAGAACCACTCTCTCTCCTGGCCCTTGGGGTAACTGTGCTTAGAGGATGTAACACGGAAGCTGGAACAATGTGTCCAGGCAAGCCCCGAGCAGACTGCACACACCCACTGAACCGGCTGGCTCAGAAGGATTAGAATGAGGACGCAGAGAGTTCTCAGAACTCCTGGACTCAGGATACACACCAGGCTTGTGCAATCCAGGTCATTGCCGTTGTCCTCAGATTAAGACACGAAGAGAACTGCCCAAAATCTCCTCCCTGGTACTTGCCTTGGGATGTTTTCCAACTACTTTTTCTTTTTTTAATAGAAAATTATTTAATTAGTATACATGTGTTCCCCATCCTGAACCCTCCTCCCTCCTCCCTCCCCACACCATCCCTCTGGGTCGTCCCAGTGCACCAGCCCCAAGCATCCAGCATCGTGCATTGAACCTGGACTGGCATCTCGTTTCATACATGACGTTTCAC
>NW_011418011.1:0-557 GCF_000754665.1 Bison bison bison | reverse complement strand
AAAATTTAAAAATTAAATTGACAACTGCTTGACAATTCTTTTACCATAAACCCCCATAGGTGTAATTGGGGTAGCCAGACAAAAATTGGTTTTATAACAAACGGCCCCCTAGAGTGGGTCCATCTTCCCGCTCAAACTAAAAGGTAGTGGCTTCTTATCCGGGATTGATAGCTACTTTGATATTAAAGAAAAAGCGGAGCATTAAATTATTTGGTAAAGAGCCATCAGAAATTGCAATTCCATATAATAAGGAACAACTTGATGCTCTTCTAATGTTTGATGAGGACTGGCAGATTGCCGTAGGAAACTATTTTGGTCAAAATTTTTGCATCATTTACCTTCGCATGTTTTGCTGAATTTTATATCCAGACATCCAGTTATTTTCCCTGTCAGATGTAAACAATCTCCTATTCCAAATGCTGACGGGTCAGCAAATGATAAAGCCTCCATAGTCACTAAAAATCACCAAAAGGTTTTAGAAACACGGGAAACCTCAGCTCAAAGAGCTGAAATAACAGCAGTCATAGAGGCTTTTGCTGTGTTTGGAGATGAGGAAT
>NW_011418010.1:0-652 GCF_000754665.1 Bison bison bison | reverse complement strand
GTTTGCTTCAGTGAGAAAACTGCCAACAGCTGTTTCTAGCTGGAGCATACAGCTACCAATATACAAGTAGCCTCCCCACCCCCACCCCCTTAATCCCGCGACTCTCAGGGCCATGTGAGGGGTGATTTGCGCTCTAAGCCTAACTGCTGTCACGGGAAAGGATAGAGAGCAGTGTGTGGGCTGTTGGCGGGTGGGGGGGTGAGGCTACCACCTAACAGTTCAGAAAAGGAAAAAAAACAGGAAAAAATAGATCGAGTTTTCTAAGAAATTAAGGTTTTGTTCTGTGTGCATTGACTCATTCATACTTATCAGGTCATTTATTCTGACTATTTATGCATTTATATAACAAGCCCTGTGGCACTCACTAGGCAAAACAGACTCTCCTTTACTAGACTCCATCATTCCAATCTCTTGATTAGTTGTACCTTCTTTCTCATTTCAGCGTTACAGCATTTATTTATGTCTTGTGGCTTTTAAAATGTGTTTGTCTATCTCCTTTAATAAAATGAAAACTCCTTAAGGCAGTGGAGTGTCTCATTAAACTTGATTTTCCACAGTCCTTAACCTAATTCTTAGCTTTTAATGGACTCTCCATAAGTATTTGTTGCTTTGGTTGATTTAAAAAAAATAATAAAACCCTTAAAATGCTTTC
>NW_011418009.1:0-525 GCF_000754665.1 Bison bison bison | reverse complement strand
GCTCTTACTTCTATTCACTTTTATCATTATAAAATAATGATTAAATAGCAGCTTGCTATTGCTGCATAACAAACTATCCTAAAAGCAAATGATATAACATAATCCCTTTCTTACCAAAGATAATGGATGCTGTCCAGAGCCCCACTGCTCTCTCAAGTTTATAGTCAGCTATGAGTGTCTACATTTGTTTATAAGGCTGTTTAATAACATGTGTAAAAAAAGCACAGAAGATGGCAGAGGAATAGGACGGGGATACCACTTTCTCCCCCACAAATTCATTGAAAGATCATTTGAATCCTGAGGAAATTCCACAAAACAACTTCTTAATGCTGGAAGAGGACACCAGGCACCCAGAAAGGCAGCCCATTGTCTTTGAAAGGAGGTAGGACAAAATATAAAAGATAAAAAGAGAGGCAAAGAGTTAGGGATGAAGTTGTAAAAGAGAAGTTTCCAAACACCAAGAAACCCTCTCACCAGCAGGTCTGTGGGAAGTTTTGGAATCTCAGAGGGCAAAGTACCAGGAGG
>NW_011418008.1:0-666 GCF_000754665.1 Bison bison bison | reverse complement strand
CATGCAGAGATGGGCTTGAAAAAGGACAGAAATTAGTATGGACCTAACAGAAAGCAGAAGATATTCGACAAGAGGTGGCTAAGAATACACAGAAGAACTGTATAAAAAAGATCTTCACGACCAAGATAATCACAATAGGTGTAGATCACTTAACTAGAGCCAGACATTCTCGGAATGTCGAAGTGAAGTGGGCCTTAGAAAGCATCACTACGAACAAAGCTAGTGGAGGTGATGGAATTCCAGTTAAGCTATTCAAATCCTGAAAGATGATGCTGTGAAAGTGCTTCACTCAATATGCCAGCAAATTTGGAAAACTCAGCAGTGGCCACAGGACTGGAAAAGGTCCGTTTTCATTCCAATCCCAAGAAAGTCAATGCCAAAGAATGCTCAAACTACTGCACAATTGCACTCATCTCACACGCTAGTAAAGTAATGCTCAAAATTCTCCAAGCCAGGCTTCAGCAATACATGAACCGTGAACTTCCTGATGTTCAAGCTGGTTTTAGAAAAGGCAGAGGAACCAGAGATCAAATTGCCAACATCTGCTGGATCATGGAAAAAGCAAGAGAGTTCCAGAAAAACATCTATTTCTGCTTTATTGACTATGCCAAAGCCTTTGACTGTGTGGATTACAATAAACTGTGGAAAATTCTGAAAGAGATGGGA
>NW_011418007.1:0-581 GCF_000754665.1 Bison bison bison | reverse complement strand
GGCTGATGCTGGCAACAAGGCTAAAAGGTGGAAAAGGTGAAGAAAGTTAAGAAGGGGAAGCCCACTGCAGCCGAAATCCTGTCCTGGTCAGAGGAATTGGCAGATATTCCCGATCAGCCATGTACTCCAGAAAGGCCTTGTACAAGAGAAAGTATTCAGCAGCTAAATCCAAGGTCGAAAAGAAAAGAAGGTTCGTGTTCTTGCTACTGTCACAAAACCAGTTGGTGGAGACAAGAATGGTGGTACCCGAGTGGTCAAACTTCGCAAAATGCGTAGGTATTACCCTACTGAAGTTGTGCCTCGAAAACTGTTGAGTCATGGCAAAAAACCCTTCAGTAAGCATGTGAGGAAGCTGCGTGCCAGCATCACTCCTGGGACCATTCTGATCATCCTCACTGGGCGCCACAGAGGCAAGAGGGTCGTTTTCCTGAAGCAGCTGGTCAGTGGCTTGCTACTTGTGACTGGGCCTCTATCCCTCAATCGAGTTCCTCTGCGTAGAACACACCAGAAATTTGTCATTGCCACCTTCACCAAAATCGATATCAGTGGTGTGAAAATCCCAGAACATCTCACTGACACTT
>NW_011418006.1:0-705 GCF_000754665.1 Bison bison bison | reverse complement strand
AGATGAGGTCTATTGGCCCTGCAGTCACTCGAGAGCAATCCCCAGCTTTCCTTCGCAACTCGAATGGAAGATTGGACTTCCCTGGGCCAACACAAGAGGCATCCCGAATTCCCCGTCGTAACTGGAGAATCCCGCCGCAACTCGAGAAAAACCACGTGGTTCCCCCGTCATCGCAAGATGAAGCCCTTTCCCGCTACAGCGTCTCAGGAGAAGTCCCACGTTAGGAATTGGAGGTCGAAACGGTACTTGGCACCCTTGATGCGCCCCCACCAAGTTGCCCGGCATCCCGGTCTCCCTGGAGAGGAACACCGAGGTTTTCCGGCACCACTTCCTCTGAGCCCCTTCTACCCTCCTGATCTCCACAGGAGGGTCGACTCCCCTGCTTTGTCTGGAAGGGGTTCCCGACCTTCCGGTCGCACCTCAGGATGAGGCCGGTCTCACGACGACATTCCAGACGTGGCCTCGTGGGTGCTTCCACATTGCGAAGCACCCCGATTTCCCGGTCCCCTCTTGGTAAGAACCCAATGCCCGGACACATCTCCGAACTCCACCCTGTGAATGAAGTCAACACGAAGGGGCAGTGACTCGCCCGGGCATCGTCCGGAAAAGACCCCCAGGTTCCAAATACCGCTCGACAAGTGGCCTCTCTCCCCGGGGACACCTCGAGAGGCAAGCGGAGTTCCATGCCTCAACCCAAGACGAGGC
>NW_011418005.1:0-676 GCF_000754665.1 Bison bison bison | reverse complement strand
TGTCCGGGCATCGGGTTCTTATCAAGAGGGGACCGGGAAATCGGGGTGCTTCGCAATGTGGAAGCACCCACGAGGCCACGTCTGGAATGTCGTCGTGAGACCGGCCTCATCCTGAGGTGCGACCGGAAGGTCGGGAACCCCTTCCAGACAAAGCAGGGGAGTCGACCCTCCTGTGGAGATCAGGAGGGTAGAAGGGGCTCAGAGGAAGTGGTGCCGGAAAACCTCGGTGTTCCTCTCCAGGGAGACCGGGATGCCAGGGAACTTTGTGGGGGCGCATCAAGGGTGCCAAGTACCGTTTCGACCTCCAATTCCTCACGTGGGACTTCTCCTGAGGCGCTGTAGCGGGAAAGGGCTTCATCTTGCGATGACGGGGGAACCACGTGGTTTTTCTGGAATTGCGGCGGGATTCTCGAGTTACGACAGGGAATTCAGGATGCCTCTTGTGTTGGCCCAGGGAGGTCCAATCTTCCATTCGAGTTGCCGGAGGAAACGCTGGGGATTCGTCTCTCCGAGTGACTGCGAGGGCCAATAGACCGTCAAGTCTAGGCTTGTAGTCCGAGAACGACCAAGTGTTCCTCTCCAGGGGCGACCGGGATCTCGGGGTTGCATTCCAGACGCACCCGGGGAGACAGGCATTCATCTCGAGTGGAAGCAAAGAACCCCGCTCTGCTCTCGA
>NW_011418004.1:0-590 GCF_000754665.1 Bison bison bison | reverse complement strand
TTGGCCCTGCAGTCACTCGAGAGCAATCCCCAGCTTTCCTTCGCAACTCGAATGGAAGATTGGACTTCCCTGGGCCAACACAAGAGGCATCCCGAATTCCCCGTCGTAACTCGAGAATCCCACCGCAACTCGAGAAAAACCACGTGGTCCCCCCGTCATCGCAAGATGAAGCCCTTTCCCGCTACAGCGTCTCAGGAGAAGTCCCACGTTAGGAATTGGAGGTCGAAACGGTACTTGGCACCCTTGATGCGCCCCCACAAAATTCCGCGGCATCCGGGTCTCCCTGGAGAGGAACACCGAGGTTTTCCGGCACCACTTCCTCTGAGCCCCTTCTACCCTCCTGATGTCGACAAGCGGGTCGACTCCCCTGCTTTGTCTGGAAGGGGTTCCCCACCGTCCGGTCGCACCTCAGGATGAGGCCGGTCTCACGACGACATTCCAGACGTGGCCTCGTGGGTGCTTCCACATTGCGAAGCACCCCAATTTCCCGGTCCCCTCTTGGTAAGAACCCGATGCCCGGACACCTCCCCGAACTCCACCCTGTGAATGAAGTCAACACGAAGGGGCAGTGACTCGCCCGTGCATCGTCC
>NW_011418003.1:0-621 GCF_000754665.1 Bison bison bison | reverse complement strand
ACGTGGTTTTTCTCGAGTTGCGGCGGGATTCTCGAGTTACGACGGGGAATTCAGGATGCCTATTGTGTTGGCCGAGGGAAGTCCAATCTTCCATTCGAGTTGCGAAGGAAAGCTGGGGATTGCTCTCGAGTGACTGCAGGGCCAATAGACCTCATCTAGGCTTGTGTCCAGAAGCCAATGTTCCTCTCCAGGGGAGACCGGGATCCCGGGGTTGCATTCCAGACGCACCCGGGGAGACAGGCATTCATCTCGAGTGGAAGCAAAGAACCCCGCTCTGCTCTCGAGTCGCGACGGGTATCTCTTGGAGCTCACTGGGTGGACTAAAGGGAGTCAAGCCTCCTGAGGCGTTTGGAGAGAGGTCGCGAGGTTGGCCTCTAGGCCATGCAGGAGACGAAGGCCCTCATCTCCGCGATGACGGGGGAGTATCGGGGTGGTTCTCGAGCGGCGGCCCCAGGGTGCGGTTTCACACGAGGTACGAAGGCGAGGTCAGTGAGCCTCTCGTGGGGCGCCAGGGAAGTCGGGTCTCCATGCGAGTGGCGAGGGGGTGCGCGTCATTGCTCTCGAGTCATGGTAGGGGAACCTGGCCTCGAGACGTGTTGAAGAAGGTCTCTCGAGGTCTTT
>NW_011418002.1:0-589 GCF_000754665.1 Bison bison bison | reverse complement strand
GATAGCACAGAGCCCCGGCCGAGAGGCTGCTCTGGCCTGGGCGAGCCTCCCCAAGCCCTGCCCAGCTTCTAGCGTTCGCGCCCGGGAAGGAGCAGGCTGCGGGAGTGTGGGAGACGTGACCGGTGCCTGACTGGTGCCTCAGCTCAGCTCTCGCCTTCCCTTCGGACCTAGGAGCCAGGCGTCCTTGCAGAGGGCTTAGGGGCTGGGGGTGTGCACACTGCCAAAGCCTCCCGCAGGGAGAGCTCTTTCCGAGGGAAAGGAAGCACCCCAGGCTGAATTCCCAAGCTAGTGCTTCCCCGCCCAGACTCTGCGCCGCACGGAGGGAATCAGGGTCCCGGTGCCCCTGGCTTGGGGAGGCAGCTCCACAGCCAGAGTGGTGCTCCGTTTGTGCCCAGAAAGCGCCTGCCAGACCGGGCCTTCCCTGGGGTTCTCCTCCCGCCTAGAGGCAGGTGGATGTGCTGTGCGGGCTTCCCCTGTGCGTTTGGGCTCCCTAGCACAGCCGCAGCGCAGGGGAACCAGCCCATGATCAGTGAGCTCCGGGCAGTACTTTGGTCCCAGGTTTGGAGGCCAATGCCCGGCACGCGGGAGA
>NW_011418001.1:0-833 GCF_000754665.1 Bison bison bison | reverse complement strand
GCTGCTATTATATGGACAGGTAAAAACAATGAAATTTCTTAACAACTGAGATACTTAAAGACAGTTCCTGAGCTGAAGCCTTTGTTGGGTAGGAAAAGAATGTGTCACTGGACTGCTCAAACTAAGAGCACAATCCAAGAGTCACAAAAAGAAAACCCATCGAGAAATTGGGAGAAAAGGCTCTTTTTTCATAGCCCCGCTGTGGAGGGGAAGATTTTGGAGGAAAAAGCAGCAGAATAGTAGGGCAGGGGAGGCAGTAATAATGTTCGTTAAGGAGAAAGTGAATATAGATTTAAAACTGTAGGAATA
The DNA here is from genome assembly GCF_000754665.1 of Bison bison bison. Lineage (NCBI taxonomy): Eukaryota > Metazoa > Chordata > Mammalia > Artiodactyla > Bovidae > Bison > Bison bison. Next base: position 524 of record NW_011418001.1, on the reverse strand, counting down.
GAGGGAGGTAAATGGATTTAAGTATGACACAAACCACACGACCTACGGTGCCCATAAAGTAGACATGTATTTCTCTTGCCCTTAATGCATTACTATGGTTACGGTAAGGAAGATTGCATTGTCCAGAAAATTTTTTAAAGAAACTGGGTGAAAGCTCAGCCTACCTGAGATCATCTTCCTCCCTGCCTTCAGACTTGGATCTCATAAGTACAGTAGCTAACAGAGGAATTACAACCAGATCAACAGCGGGGCTCCTTTTTTTCAAAGAACAAAAACAAATCAGTGTGACAACATGATGGGGATTCAATTAGCACTTGGCAGGTCATGAATAACTTTTAAACTACTTTCTTTTAAGTTGGAAAGTGTTAAAATATACGGTAATCATGGTACCCAAGTGCCTTCCTTACAGTATGCTATCCATCAGGAACATAAATCTGAAGTCAGTCTAGTTTACAAAGAAGAGAACCAGAACGTAGTATCTTCAGGCAGTCTGTTGCCCCAAGTAGTTTCCTCTTTGAGGACAT
>NW_011418000.1:0-699 GCF_000754665.1 Bison bison bison | reverse complement strand
GTCGATTTTCATACATGAAATACCGATGTCCTAGTTCAGGTAGAAACCTCTGCACCCATGTTCTCACATGTGAAAGAAGGACAATTGCATATTTTATGCAGAAAAATCATCTTTCTGGTTTTCATCTGCATGAATCAGGGAATGCAGAGCAAGTGCTCTGGAGCAATCCCGAAGAATAGCGTAGGCAGGGATGTGGGAGCGGCTCCAGGATAGCTGGGACCCCTGTGTACTTATGGCTTATTAATGTTGATGCATGGCAGAAGCCATTACAATATTGTATCATAACTAACCCCCAGTTAAATTTAATAAAAGAAAAAAGTACTATGTTTTGAGAAAAGTGAAAGAAGAAAGGGACTCGACTGCTCTGTGGTGGCCTAAATGGGAAGGAAATCCAAAATTGACGGGATACACGTACAGCTAAAACTTGATTCACGCACAGCAGAAACCAAAGAAACACTGTAACGTGACTATGGCCCCAAAATAATTGTTGGAAGTACATCACATGTCAAGTGTAATTCCGGCAGTGAAAAAATAAATGGTAGCCCCGTTTGCAATACATGTTCTTGAGGAGAGTATGCTGAGTTAAATACTTGAGTTCGAGGAAGATGAAGGCTTTTACATCACACGACATTGTCACGTTGAAAGCCCTGCGTTATAGAAAGAGAGTAGGATGTGGTCATCGGGCCAGTGGAAATGGCC
>NW_011417999.1:0-554 GCF_000754665.1 Bison bison bison | reverse complement strand
ATGGAATGATCAGGAAAGAGTACGTATTAATAGTTCTATGCCTAGAGATTGGTCAAGAGAAGCAGAGTTTAGGAGTGGCAGGAGCTAAGACTTGAAAGGCAGAGTTCTGAACATAGGGGTGTGCAAGAGTATGGGCCATTTTGTGATGTTTCAATAGAAGCTTTTAAATATAGGATTGATATGAGAAAGTTTTTAAAAGGTAATTATTTGAAGTGCGGTACACAGACCTGAGAGAGAAGACAATGCTAAAGACCGTATAGTAGTAGTAGTAGTGTTAGTCGCTCAGTCGTGTCTGACTCTTTGTGACCCCACAGACTGTAGCCCACCAGGCTCTTATGTCTCCAGGACTCTCCAGGCAAGAATACTGGAGTGGATTGCCATTCCATTCTCCAGAGGATCTTCCCAACCCAGGGATCAAATCTGTGTGTCCCGCATTGCAGGCAGATTTCTTTACCGTCTAGTGACTTTCATTAGGCCAGGCAAGAGTCAATGAGGGCTAGAATTAAGGAAGTGATATGGAGGATAGAAGGGGCAGGTTCAAGAAGGAATTTTAC
>NW_011417998.1:0-802 GCF_000754665.1 Bison bison bison | reverse complement strand
AGTAAACCATTTCTGTGCTATAACAGAGATCAATCTTAACTACAGAAAACTCTTTTCTTTGAAGTACCCTTTTCACAACCCTTTTTATCACTTTCTGGATTCGTATTAATTCTTCCCTTATTTTTTCCATCCAGAAACTTGTAGGACAAAATTATCATCATCATATTTTTCCCTCAAAAAAAAAAATACTCCAGTCCTTATACCTTCTTTAGCTGGTAATGCATCTCGTACATGCTTTAAACACAGAAATGGTTCCCTTCCCATTTTAGTAGCTTTAAAATCATATTATAATTTTCAACCCCTAAAAAACCCTTCCTCTCTAGTGAGAACAAGCAAGCAAGCAATTGTGAACTGTCTGTCATACTGGTGTCAGCAAACTTAAGAACATATTCTGTAACCTCTAAAACAGGCATTTTTTCTAACTACAATTTCTTTTCTCAAAGTGGTATAAGACATGAGTCTAATGAACACAACTATCCTTAGTTTCCCTCTTGCAAAAGCAGGTAATTGCAGATTTCATTTGTAAACACTTTTCTTTAAGCCAATTAGAGCTCATGTACAAATTAACTTCAGCAACATTATTCAGACGCATACTCTGACATAAATACATCCAGACAGAGATCTCATTTTTTTAAAATCTTTTTGTATTTCTTGACTCAGTCACTGCACTTAAATTTATCAGTTTATGAATAACAGTCACAATAGTCAAATTTGCACGTTTGATTTTAAAAGGATCTTTTCTTCCCTCCTTTTTCCCCCCTTTGACTTGAAGTTCTACCAATTAAAACTCAAGGCTGAAGTC
>NW_011417997.1:0-787 GCF_000754665.1 Bison bison bison | reverse complement strand
CCAAGAAGAAGATATAACAATTATAAACATATAGGCACCCAACACAGGAGCACCGCAGTATGTAAGAAAAATAGCTAACAAGTATGAAAGGAGAAATTAACAATAACACAATAATAGTGGGAGACTTTAATACCCCACTCACACCTATGGATAGATCAACTAAACAGAAAATTAACAAGGAAACACAAACTTTAAACGACACAATAGACCAGTTAGACCTAATTGATACCTATAGGACATTTCATCCCAAAACCAAATGAATTTCTACCTTTTTCTTCAAGCGCACATGGAACCTTCTCCAGGATAGATCACATCCTGAGCCATAAAGCTAGCCTTGGTAAATTACAAAAAAATAGAAATAATTCCAAGCATCTTTTCTGACCATAATGCAGTAAGATTAGATCTCAATTACAGGAGAAAAACTATTAAAAATTCCAACATATGGAGGCTGAACAACACGCTGCTGAATAACCAACAAATCACAGAAGAAATCAAAAAAGAAATCAAAATTTGCATAGAAACGATTGAAAGTGAAAACACAACAACCGAAAACCTGTGGGACACTGTAAAAGCAGTCCTAAGGGGAAAGTTCATAGCAATACAGGCACACCTCAAGAAACAAGAAAAAAGTCAAATAAATAACCTAACTCTACACCTAAAGCAACTAGAAAAGGAAGAAATGAAGAACCCCAGGGTTAGTAGAAGGAAAGAAATCTTAAAAATTAGAGCAGAAATAAATGCAAAAGAAAGAAAAGAGACCATAGCAAAAACCAACAAAGCCAAAAGC
>NW_011417996.1:0-594 GCF_000754665.1 Bison bison bison | reverse complement strand
TGAAAGACAGAAAAGCTCTTGGAAGCCTCAAGGGGTCACTTGGCTCGGCACTTTTGATCTCTTTGTATATTTGGCGATTCAATTCTTTCCTTTCCTGGGTTGATGTGTACACTATATTCGAGGCACAATCTAAGGCATGAAGACATATCCATACATAGAGGTCTTGCTTCAAGGAACTCGTACAGCACATTTCTACAAGTTAGGGCTTGTCAAATGCTCTAGAAGACTGTGAACGTTCAGTATGCTCCATTTTCATTTCAAAGAAAGATCGTTTGACTTCCATAGCAAAGGTGGAGACCTTCCAACGTTGAGTCCAATACTTATACCTTGACCATTTCAGGCAAGTCTTGTGGTTCCTTCTGGAGGTGTGCGGCTCTTGCAGAAATGTGAAGATCTTCCATTGTCCTCAGACTTTGGTGTCATTTGCAATCATCCAGAAAGCTTCCAGGTCTAGGTTCCAGACCACCACCACACACAGTCAGTAGCCAACGGAGTGGATTCCAGGAATACGCATTCTTCACCGGCATTACTGTTGATATTGTTGCTGCACACTCAATGCAGTGGGCAGGGCCTGGATTGTCCACTGGGTGTCAT
>NW_011417995.1:0-659 GCF_000754665.1 Bison bison bison | reverse complement strand
TTTGCATATGGTAAGTTTGCAGGAAGAAAGCCTGGTTTGCTGCAAGACTCTAACCCTTCCCCCATTATCCTCTATGCATAACTTAAGGTATAAAAACTACTTTGAAAAATAAAGTGCGGGCCTTGTTCACCGAAACTTGGTCTCACCATGTCGTTCTTTCTCTTACCTTCTGGCTGAATTATTCAGCCTCTTTTCTCCACTGAATTTCCTCACTGAGCTATCCTCATTCTATTACACTTTACATCCTTAACTAACATTTAATTAAGCAGTTGTTTCCTGATCTTCGCCTACGCCGTCTCTCCTTCGAATACCCTAAATCAGCCGGGGCTGGTCCCTGGCAACCTACCATGGCTCGAGAGCAATGACGCGCTCGCCCTCGCCCCTCGCATGGAGACTCGACTTCCCTGGCGCCCCACGAGAGGCTCACTGACCTCGCCGTCGTACCTCGCGAGAAACCGCACACTGTGGCCGCCGCTCGAGAACAACCCTGAGACTCCCCCATCATCGCGAGTTGAGGGCCTTTGTCTCCTGTATGGCCTAGAGACCAATCTCTCGACCTCTCTCCAACGCCTCAGGAGGCTTGACTCCCTTTAGTCGACCCAGTGAGCTCCAAGAGATACCCGTCGCGACTCGAGAGCAGAGCGGGGTTCTTTGCTTCC
>NW_011417994.1:0-579 GCF_000754665.1 Bison bison bison | reverse complement strand
CACGTACACACACACACACACACACACACACCCAAGATCAGAACCAAAACCAAAAACAAAAAAAATTGCTTTCTTACGTTTCACATGTCAGGATGGTGCCAGACACTCTTATTGGATAGTACAAAAATCTCTTTTGTTTCTGTAGTAAAAGGGAGGTCCTTTCAAGGCATGAATGTTTCAGAACTTTAATTTATTTGGAAATGACCCAGCTCTTCAGTACACTGTCGTCACTTAGTTTAGCACACGGATAGAAACTCGGGTAACCCAAACACCTGGAGAAACGATTGTATGTTCAGTTCAGTTCAGTGGCTCAGTCGTGTCTGACTCTTTGGGACCCCGTGGCCTGCAGGACGCTGGGCTTCCGTGTCCATCACCAACTCCAGGGGCTTGCTCAAACTCATGTCCATCGAATCAGTGATGCCATCCAACCATCTTAGCCTCTGTCGTCCCCTTCTCCTCTGCCTTCAATCAAGACTCTCACTAGGCAGATATTTCAGAGTGTAATTAGTGTTCCATAGTTTATCTAAAAGCTCATATCACATTTAATTTTCGTTTTGTTCCTGTTCTTTCGAGGTACTT
>NW_011417993.1:0-605 GCF_000754665.1 Bison bison bison | reverse complement strand
GCACCCGGGGAGACAGGCATCCATCTCGAGTGGAAGAAAAGAACCCCGCTCTGCTCTCGAGTCGCGACGGGTATCTCTTGGAGCTCCCTGGCTGGACTAAAGGGAGTCAAGCCTCCTGAGGCGTTTGGAGAGAGGTCGCGAGATTGGTCTATAAGCCATGCAGGAGACGAAGGCCCTCATCTCGCGATGACGGGGGAGTCTCGGGGTTGTTCTCGAGCAGCGGCCCCAGTGTGCGGTTTCTCGCGAGGTAAACGACGAGGTCAGTGAGCCTCTCGTGGGGCGCCAAGGAAATCGGGTCTCCATGCGAATGCCGAGGGGGAGCGCGTCATTGCTCTCAAGTCATAGTAGGGGAATCTGGCCTCGAGACGTGTTGAAGAAGGTCTCTCGAGGTCTTTCTCGGGTTGAGGCAGGACACCCTGGGGTCCCTCGACTTGTGCAGGTGACCTCAGGGGGCTTCTCATGGTGGCTCTGAGAAGTCAGGGATACTGGAGGTGGGAGGGGCCTGTCGGCACTCCACTGGGTTTGGTGAATTGGAAGAGGGCCTCATCTCCAGTTGAGGCAGGAACCTCAGGGTTCCTCTGATTTCAGACTCCGATCCCAGGGTC
>NW_011417992.1:0-591 GCF_000754665.1 Bison bison bison | reverse complement strand
GTCAGTGAGCCTCTCGTGGGGCGCCAGGGAAGTCGGGTCTCCATGCGAGTGGCGAGGGGGAGCGCGTCATTGCTCTCGAGTCATGGGAGGGGAATCTGGCCTAGAGACGTGTTGAAGAAGGTCTCTCGAGGTCTTTCTCGGGTTGAGGCAGGAAACCCTGGGTTCCCTCGACTTGTGCAGGTGACCTCAGGGGGCTTCTCATGGTGGCTCTGAGAAGTCAGGGAAACTGGAGGTGGGAGGGGCCTCTCGGGACTCCACGGGGTTTGGTGCATTGGAAGAGGGCCTCATCTCCAGCAGAGGCAGGAACCTCAGGGTTCCTTTCATTTCAGACTCTGATCGCAGGGTCCCTGCAGACTGGGGACAGGAGAGACAGGCCTCGCCTTGGGTTGAGGCATGGAACTCCGCTTGCCTCTCGAGGTGTCCCCGGGGAGAGAGGCCACTTGTCGAGCTGTATTTGGAACCTGGGGTTTTTCCGGAGGACGCGGGGGCGAGTCACTGCCCCTTCGTGTTGACTTCATTCATAGGGTGGAGTTCGGAGAGGTGTCCGGGCATCGGGTTCTTATGAAGAGGGGACCGGGAAATCGGGGTGCT
>NW_011417991.1:0-622 GCF_000754665.1 Bison bison bison | reverse complement strand
TGTGACCAGTATTGCGTAGGATTAGGGGGTCGGATATTATAGAGTACTTCCCTCCCAAGGCCAGCTAATTTCTGGTTGTCTCTCCAGAAGATTGTAGAGGCAACCTTGTAGGGTCTGGGATGGGGCTCAGGAAAAGAGCATGAAACAGGAGAGATGGGGGCAGAGCACAACCTTTGAAAGAATGACAAAACACAAGGGTATAATGTAAACCAATTAAAATCAATTAGGTCCAAAAGATGACAAGTCAAATTCAAGTAAACCTTAATCCCCAATCTATAAGCCAACAGACACACCCAGAGGTGGCAGGACAGCTCCAAGGCACGGTCAATAGAGGGAGGAGTGGGTAGTTCCCCAAAGGCTGGGATGATCCTCCCACTCATTAGCATATGAATTCCACCCCTCACAAAACGTAGCCAGGCCTAATTACATGCCCCAGCCCTTGCTCTCAGCAATGGTTCACACCCTCAACAGTGGCTTCTCTCTGGATCCTAACAAATCCACCTCTTATCATTTTGTCTCTCAATGAATTTTTGCAATGAGACATTAGAGCCTGAGTTTCATTAGTTTTGGCCATCCTTGAGTCCCAGGAGAGAGCTGAAGGACAGGAAGAAAAAGCAGTAGG
>NW_011417990.1:0-549 GCF_000754665.1 Bison bison bison | reverse complement strand
CCACATTCCGAAGGACCCCGATTTCCCGGTCCCCTCTTGATAAGAACCCGATGCCCGGACACCTCTTCGAACTCCACCCTGTGAAAGAAGTCAACACGAAGGGGTAGTGACTCGACCGTGCATCGTCGGGAAAAGACCCCCAGGTTCCAAATACCGCTCGACAAGTGGCCTGTCTCCCCGGGAACACCTCGAGAGGCAAGCGGAGTTCCATGCCTCAACCCAAGACGAGGCCTGACTCTCCTGTCCCAAGTCTGCAGGGACCTTGCGATCGGAGTCTGAAGTCAGAGGAACCCTGAGGTTCCTGCCTCAACTGGAGATGAGGCCCTCTTCCAATGCACCAAACCCAGTGGAGTGCCGAGAGGCCCCTCCCACCTCCAGTTTCCCTGTCTTCTCTGAGCCACCATGAGAAGCCCCCTGAGGTCACCTGCACAAGTCGAGGGACACCAGGGTGTCCTGCCTCAACCCGAGAAAGACCTCGAGAGACCTTCTTCAACACGTCTCGAGGCCAGATTTCCCTACTATGACTCGAGAGCAATGACGCGCTTCCCC
>NW_011417989.1:0-556 GCF_000754665.1 Bison bison bison | reverse complement strand
GGGACCCTGCGATCGGAGTCTGAAATCAGAGGAACCCTGAGGTTCCTGCCTCAACTGGAGATCGACGGCCCTCTTCCAATCCCACCAAACCCCGTGGACGTCCCGACGAGCCCCCCCCCCACCTCCAGTTTCCCTGACTTCTCAGAGCCACCATGAGAAGCCCCCTGAGGTCACCTGCACAAGTCGAGGGAAGCCAGGGTTTCCTGCCTCAACCCGAGAAAGACCTCGAGAGACCTTCTTCCACACGTCTCGAGGCCAGGTTCCCCTACCATGACTCGAGAGCAATGACGTGCTCCCCCTCGCCACTCGCATGGAGACCCGACTTCCCTGGCGCCCCACGAGAGGCTCAATGACCTCGCCGTCGTACCTCGTGAGAAACCGCACCCTGGGGCCGCCGCTCGAGAACCACCCCGAGACTCCCCCGTCATCGCGGAGATGAGGGCCTTCGTCTCCTGCATGGCCTAGAGGCCAACCTCGCGACCTCTCTCCAAACGCCTCAGGAGGCTTGACTCCCTTTAGTCCACCCAGTGAGCTCCAAGAGATACCCGTCGCGACT
>NW_011417988.1:0-776 GCF_000754665.1 Bison bison bison | reverse complement strand
GTGACTGCAGGGCCAAGATACCTCATCTAGGCTTCTGTCCAGAAGCCAGTGTTCCTCTCCAGGGGCGACAGGGTTCTCGGGGTTGCATTGCAGACACACCCGGGGAGACAGGCATTCATCTCGAGTGGAAGCAAAGAACTCAGCTCTGCTCTCGAGTCGCGACGTGTATCTCTTGGAGCTCACTGGGTGGACTAAAGAGTGTCAAGCCTCCTGAGCCATTTGGAGAGAGGTCACGAGATTGGTCTCTAGGCCATGCAGTAGACGAAGGCCCTCATCCCGCGATGACGGGGAGTCTCGGGGTTGTTCTCGAGCGGCGGCCCCAGTGTGCGCTTTCTCACGAGGTACGACGGTGAGGTCAGTGAGCCTCTCGTGGGGCGCCACGGAAGTCGGGTCTCCATGCGAATGGCGAGGGGGAGCGCGTCATTGCTCTCGAGCAATGGTAGGGTGCCGGGGACCAGCCCCGGCTGATCCAGGGTATTAGAAGGATAGACGGCGTAGGCGAAGATCAGGAAACAACTGCTTAATTAAATGTTAATTAAGGATTTAAAGAGTAATAGTATGAGGATAGCTCAGTGAGGAAATTCAGTGGAGAAAAGAGGCTGAATAATTCAGCCAGAAGGTAAGAGAAAGAACGACATGGTGAGACCAAGTTTCGGTGAACAAGGCCTGCACTTTATTTTTCAAAGTAGTTTTTATACCTTAAGTTATGCATAGAGGATAATGGGGGAAGGGGTAGAGTCTTGCAGCAAACCAGGCTTTCTTCCTGCAAACTTATC
>NW_011417987.1:0-533 GCF_000754665.1 Bison bison bison | reverse complement strand
AGAAATCAAAAATCTTGTGTCTCTTAGCTCAAGCATGGCTCATATCACTTTAATGTGTGACAGAGGTACCATATACTCAATTTTACATGTTACCTCTGAATGTCGAACAATGCCCTGGAAACATCCATTGAAATCTGTGTGCAAAACCCATACAGGAGGTGTATCACTCTGGAAAATATTTCTAGGTATCCTTCCCAGAGAAAAGGCTGTTACATTTCCTTGGGGAATGAAGTCAACTTTTTAGTTGCAAGAAGCCAAGCTAAAAATAGAAATACTCCTGGAGAACAGATCAGGAAGAGGCAGGACTTAAAGGACTTTGGGTACATTTAAAGACAAGGCACTGTTTAACGAAAGATAATGAGATGTTCTTATCCTTGATAGTCTGAGGGCAAATGGAAAAAATAACCAGAAATCTTCATAATCTGGGGCTCTAGAATCCATATCTGTAGGAAATCATGTCGCTGTGTTCTAATACCAATTGAATCTGTGACTCTAATTCCTTAGTGCCTGCCTCATAAAGGTGCCCCGAATGG
>NW_011417986.1:0-539 GCF_000754665.1 Bison bison bison | reverse complement strand
CTTGCCTGGAAAATACCATGGACAGAGGAGCCTGGAAGGCTGCAGTTCATGGGGTCGCTAAGGGTCAGCCATGACTGAGTGATTTCACTTTCACTTTTCACTTTCATGCACTGGAGAAGAAAATGGCAACCAACTCCAGTGTTCTTGCCTGGAGAATCCCAGGGCCTGTGGAGCTTGGTGGGCTGTCATCTATGGGGTCGCACAGAGTCGGACACGACTGAAGTGACTTAGCAGCAGTAGAAGAACACTTTTTAACACCATACACAAAAATAAACTCAAAATGGATTAAAGATCTAAACATAAGACCAGAAATGATAAAACTCCTAGAGGAGAACATAGGCAAAACACTCTCCGACATACATCATAGCAGGATCCTCTATGACCCACCTCCCAGAGTATTGGAAATAACAGCAAAAATAAACAAATGGGACCTAATTAAACGTAAAAGCTTCTGCACCACAAAGGAACTACTAGGAAGGTGAAAAGACAGGCTTCAGAATGGGAGAAAATAATAGCAAATGTAGCAACTGAAAAACAGC
>NW_011417985.1:0-556 GCF_000754665.1 Bison bison bison | reverse complement strand
CAGAGGAACCAGAGATCAAATTGCCAACATCTGCTGGATCATGGAAGAAGCAAGAGAGTTCCAGAAAAACATCTAATTCTGCTTTATTGACTACGCCAAAGCCTTTGACTGTGTGGATCACAATAAACTGTGGAAAATTCTTGAAGAGATGGGAATACCAGACCACCTGACCTGCCTCTTGAAAAACCTGTATGCAGGTCAGGAAGCAACAGTTAGAACTGGACATGGAACAACAGACTGATTCCAAAGAGGAAAAGGAGTCGGTCAAGGCTGTCTATTGTCACCCTGTTTATTTAACTTATATGCAGAGTACATCATGAGAAATGCTGGGCTGGAAGAAGCACAAGTTGGAATCAAGATTGCCAGGAGAACTATCAATAACCTCAGATATGCAGATGACACCACACTTATGGCAGAAAGTGAAGAACTACAGAGCCTGTTGATGAAAGTGAAAGAGGAGAGTGAAAAAGTTGGCTTAAAGCTCAACGTTCAGAAAACTAAGATCATGGCATCTGGTCCCGTCACTTCATGGCAAATAGATGGGGAAACTGAAAAC
>NW_011417984.1:0-503 GCF_000754665.1 Bison bison bison | reverse complement strand
CTGGGGGATTGAACAAGGGCAGGACAGACCTAATTTCAGGGGCAGGGAGAGAGTTGTGGGCTCACGGTGTTTTCCGGAGGCTTGACAAAGGCAGGACTCAGCCTGCTTCAGTGCAGGGACTGCGATGTGGGCTCAGGTGTATGTGTTGGGGGATCTAACAAGGGCAAGACATAGACTGGATCATGTGCAGGGCACGAGATTTGGGCGCAGCAGTGTTTGCCGGGGTTTTGAACAAGTGTAGGACCGAGCCTAGTTCAGTGCAGTGACCGAGAGGTTGGCTCAGGAGCGTTTGTCGCGGCTTGAACATACGAAGGACCAGCCTGCTTCAGGGCAGGGCCCGAGATGTTGGTTCAGAGGTATGTGTCAGGGGACTAACTAGGGCAGAACCTAGACTGGTTCAGTGCAGTGACCGAGATGTGGTCTCAGGAATGTTTCTCAGGGCTTGAACATGGGAAGGATACAGGCTGCTTTTGTGCAGGGCCCAAGATGTGGGCTCAGGACTG
>NW_011417983.1:0-529 GCF_000754665.1 Bison bison bison | reverse complement strand
GACTGCAGGGCCAATAGACCTCATCTAGGCTTGTGTCCAGAAGCCAGTATTCCTCGTCCAGGGGCGAAAGTGATCTCGGGTTGCATTCCAGACGCACCTGGGGAGACAGGCATCCATCTCGAGTGGAAGCAAAGAAACCCGCTCTGCTCTCGAGTCACGACGGGTATATCTTGGAGCTCACTGGGTGGACTAAAGGGAGTCAAGCCTCCTGAGGCGTTTGGAGAGAGGTCGAGAGATTGGTCTCTAGGCCATACAGGAGAGAAGGCCCTCAAGTCGCGATGACGGGGAGGCTCGGGTTGTTCTCGAGCGGCGGCCCCAGTGTGCGGTTTCTCGCGAGGTACGACGGCGAGGTAAGTGAGCCTCTCGTGGGGTGCCAAGGAAGTCGGGTCTCCATGCGAATGGTGAGGGGGAGCGCGTCATTGCTCTCGAGTCATGGTAGGGGAATCTGGCCTCGAGACCTGTTGAAGAAGGTCTCTCGAGGTCTTTCTCGGTTGAGGCAGAAACCCTGGCTTCCCTTGACTTGTGCAGG
>NW_011417982.1:0-566 GCF_000754665.1 Bison bison bison | reverse complement strand
TTTGGCTCCCAAGAAGGCACCCTATAAGGTCGTATATTCTTTTAGTTCAGGCCCATATCATTCATTCAAGGCTAAATTCAGAGGGTTATTTTACACTATCTGTACAATAGCTTTCCTGGCAACACAAGAAATAGAAAGATGACTTTCACTATTGCTATGTTCATAGCAGGAAAATTTAGGCTCTAAGAACAAGGCAAATTTATTCCAGATGATTTTATGTTAGAAACACTTAAATACTGATATTCAGATACGATTTGTTTTACCCCCAAATGGCCTATTCCAGGTCATTTTAGTCAAAGTCATTTTTGTCCATCAAGTTAAAGCTATGGCTTTTCCAGTAGTTATGTATGGATGAGAGAGTTGGACCATAAAGAAGGCTGAAGTGAAGTCGCTCAGTTGTGTCCGACTCTTTGCGACCCTGTGGACTGTGTCCATGGGATTTTCCAGGCAAGAGTACTGGAGTGGGTTGCCATTTCCTTCTCCAGGGGAATCTACCATCTGAGCCACCAGGGAAGTCTCGAAGAAAGCTGAGTACTGAAGAATTGATGCTTTTGAACTGTGGAGTT
>NW_011417981.1:0-522 GCF_000754665.1 Bison bison bison | reverse complement strand
GAGAGTCTATCAGAAGGAATCAACCCTGCCAGCACCTTCATTTTGGATTTCTAGGTTCTAGAACTATGAGACAGTAAGTTTCTGTAGTTTAAGCCACCCAGTCTGTGGTACTTTGATAATGCAGCCCTAGAAAACAAATGCAACAATTATTTATAATAGAAATCAATGATGAGCACACTATAAATAAACCCTTAAAAGAATATTGCTGAAGTAGCACCAAGAGTCCTTAGAGTTCATGTATGTAAAGATATGGATTTTGTAATTGCTGCATTTATTAGAAAGATTGAGGGGAAAGGAATCAAGTTTTTAAAATCCAGAGAAAAGAGCAAAAGAATTTTTTAAAGAAATACAAAGGAGTTTTTCAGGAGAAAATAAAATAGCAATTTAAAAAGTAAATTTTAATGAAACTTTAAAAAAATATTTATCTATTTATTTAGCTGCACTGGGTCTTAGTGGTGGCATGCAGGACCTTTAGTTGCAGCATTCCGGATATTTCAGTTGTCCAGAGATACTACAAAGTCT
>NW_011417980.1:0-795 GCF_000754665.1 Bison bison bison | reverse complement strand
ACGGGTATCTCTTGGAGCTCACTGGGTGGACTAAAGGGAGTCAAGCCTCCTGAGGCGTTTGGAGAGAGGTCGAGAGATTGGTCTCTAGGCCATACAGGAGACGAAGGCCCTCAAGTCGCGATGACGGTGGAGGCTCGGGGTTGTTCTCGAGCGGCGGCCCCAGTGTGCGGTTTTTCGCGAGGTACGACGGCAAGGTCGGTGAGCCTCTCGTGGGGCGCCAGGGAAGTCGGGTCTCCATGCGAGTGGCGAGGGCGAGCGCGTCATTGCTCTCGAGCCATGGTAGGGTGCCGGGGGACCAGCCACGGCTGATCCAGGGTATTCGAAGGAGAGACGGCTTAGGCGAAGATCAGGAAACAACTGCTTAATTAAATGTTAATTAAGGATGTAAAAGTGTAATAGAATGAGGATAGCTCAGTGAGGAAATTCAGTGGAGAAAAGAGGCAGAATAATTCAGCCATAAGGTAAGAGAAAGAACGACATGGTGAGACCAAGTTTCGGTGAACAAGGCCCGCACTTTATTTTTCAAAGTAGTTTTTATACCTTAAGTTATGCATAGAGGATAATGGGGGAAGGGGTAGAGTCTTGCAGCAAACCAGGCTTTCTTCCTGCAAACTTACCATATGCAAAAGCTTAGGTGATTTGCATCATCTTCTGGCCCGGAGGCCTGTTAACATTTTAAGACCTTTTCTTCAGAAAACTTATTTTTCTCTAAAGGTGGTTGGTCAGGAGCCACCCTCCAAAAAAGCATTAGATAAAGTTGCATTCCTACAGAGCAAAGGTGTGGTGGGCTATAAC
>NW_011417979.1:0-548 GCF_000754665.1 Bison bison bison | reverse complement strand
CCAACCCACTCCAGTATCTTGCCTGGAGATTCCCCATGGATAGAGGAGCTTGGCGGGCTATGGTCCACGGGGTGGCAAAGAGTCGGACACGATTGAGCGACTCAGCACAGCACCACTAGCGTCTCAACCTTCCAGGACCGAGGGGTGGAGCTCAGGCCCCTGTGCTCGCCCGCCTGCTCTGGGGGAGCTTTCGGTGGCGTTACCTGTTACACTCCTCCACTAAGGCCTCCCTCTCTTCCTTGCTGGGGTTCTTTTGCCGGTCGTAGGCCTGGTACAAGATTTGCTGGGACGCGGGCCCCCATTTGAACCGGTTGCGACGCATCTTCTTGTTGGTGGGCTCAGAGCAGGCGTCATCGGACTGCCCAGGCCCCTGGCTCTGTTGACTGAACTCTGGAAAGAGAAACAGCAGCTGATCCTGACTGCTTTTGTCTGTCAAATTTCCAGAACTCTGGACTGTCTGGTTGAATTCTGAAAAAGAGAAAGGAGTAGATTTGATAGGGTCTGTAGCCTTCACTCAGCAGGTAGACAGACAGACAGACAGACAGATC
>NW_011417978.1:0-779 GCF_000754665.1 Bison bison bison | reverse complement strand
GATCTTTTGATAGCTTAAAGCAAAATCTTTTACTATACTTAATTTCTGACATGGATAACACTGAAACTAAGAATGGCAACTCTTTATACAAGTAATCTTGAAACTGTTAAAGAAGCTACTGTTAATTTAGATACTTGGGTGAAAGGTGAAAAAAACAACTGAACACTTATCCTATAAATATGATTAAAAATGTTCTGGATCCTCATCATGAGGCTGTGGGATGACCTATGGGAGAGGCTATAGCGGTGGATGGTAGTGGGTCTCCACCTTCTGCGCAGATCATATTTTCTGCCGTTGACAAGGAAGAGGAGGGACACTGTGCTCTACCTCCTGAGGAGTGAGAGGGCTTACAGGACGCTGCGGCCGGGCGCCCTGGCGAGCCCCTCTCCCTCTACACAAACCTTTAAAAATTTATCCAACAATTTCTCATTTAAGGCGACTACTCCACCTCCGCTTGCACCTCCCAGGGCCTAAGAATTCCCCAGTTTACCTCCAAAGCCTCCCAGAGCATTGCCTAAGGTTGAAAAAGATTAAAAAGTTTTCTTTTAAACAAAGGAGCTTTTAAAAAATACACAATATACAGAGCCTGCTCCTTGCAGAAAACCCCCTCTGGGGGGGGCCTCACCCAAGCAAAAAAAGAGAGAAAAATAAAAAGAAAAAAAACAAAAAAAGTGAAAAAGAAAAAAGGAAAGAAAATAGAAAAAGATCTAAAGATAGAAAAAGAACTAAAGAGTGAAAAGGAGAGAGGAACGGAGGAGGAAGGAATCAGGGAATGCAGC
>NW_011417977.1:4804-5183 GCF_000754665.1 Bison bison bison | reverse complement strand
GGAGGTCTGGGATAACCACAGAGGCTTCTGTTACAAGAGCAACAAGAGCAGGGCATGAAGAAATGCTGGCGTCTTGTGGACATTTTTTTCTAACAGTAACCTTAAAATGCTTGCTGATGGACACACTATTCACAAGGGTGCTGAGCTCACAGGGTGCTGAGCTCCAACTGATACCCACCCATGACAAGTTACCAGAGCTCACCTAAGGGGAAAAATAACGTAAACACAGGAGAAGCTAACAGGAAGAGCATGTGAACAGGTAAACACAATTCCAGTCCACGACTGGAACACTCTCAGGAAGAAAATATCAACAGGAAAATACAACTCAAAGTGCTTTCTAAAAGCAAAAAGCCCATGAATAGTACTCCACAAGGTTTTT
>NW_011417977.1:0-562 GCF_000754665.1 Bison bison bison | reverse complement strand
AAGTATCTTTTTTGTACAGATCTTCTGTGTATTCTTGCCATCTCTTCTTAATATCTTCTGCTTCTGTTAGGTCCATACCATTTCTGTCCTTTATCAAGCCAATGTTTGCATGAAATGTTCCTTTCGTATCTCTGATTTTCTTGAAGAGATTCCCTAGTCTTTCCTATTCTGTTGTTTTCCTCTATTTCTTTGCATTGATCGCTGAAGAAGGCTTTCTTATCTCTTCTTGCTATTCTTTGGAACTCTGCATTCAGATGTTTATCTCTTTCCTTTTCTTCTATAAATATCTATGTACCCAACATAGGAGTACCACAGTACGTAAGGCAAATGCTAACAAATTTGAAAGGGGATATCAAAAGTAATGTAGTAATAGTCGGAGACTTTAATATCCCACTTACATGTATGTATAGATCAAGCGAGCAGAATATCAGCAAGGAAACACAAACTTCAAGTGATACAATGGACCGGTTAGACCTAATTGATATCTATAGGACACTTCACCCCAAAACAATGAATCTCACCTTTTTCTCAAGTGCACATGGAACATTTCCAGGATAGATTG
>NW_011417976.1:0-689 GCF_000754665.1 Bison bison bison | reverse complement strand
TGGCTTATAGTTCTTTTGTTGTACAGAAGCTTTAGAGTTTAATTAGGTCCAATTTGTTTATTTTTGCTTTGATTTCCAATATTCTGGGGGGTGGGTCATAGAGGATCCTGCTGTGATGTATGTCAGAGAGTATTTTGCCTATGTTCTCCTCTAAAGACAGATATATTTAAAGCTCAGAAGTCCTTTGGAATATTAAGTGAGTCTTGTTTTGTTTTTGTTTTTTTCAAGCTAGTTTGAGCTGTATTTAAATGTTGATTGTTTCTTCTTAAGAGTGTCCTGGATTTCTTTTTCACTTATTATTATTATTATTTTTTTTTGATGAGTGACTACTGTCATGTTCAAGGGTAGGTGTCATATCAAGTCCAGCAATAGGACCTTGTGTATATCAGATGTCCATCAGTGATAGTTTTAAGGCTGCTGTTACAGAGAAAACTCCATGCTGCAAGGCTTTATTATTTGCTCCTTTTTTAGGATGGCCTGTGATGTCTGAGAGTTTTTGTCAGGCCTGGAAGTACATTAGAGTAGAATGATCCAAAGGATGCCACCAAACCTAATGTATCCTCACTTTTGGATCTTTGAAGTAAGTGTTCATATTCTCTTTAAGTTGAAGATAAGGATGAGTTGGTTTTACGTGTACAGATTCTTGTTCTGAAACACTGAGATGACTTTATGTATTCAGCGGTGCTTGC
>NW_011417975.1:0-733 GCF_000754665.1 Bison bison bison | reverse complement strand
ACCCGGATATTCTCGAGCATCTCCCCCCCAAAAAAACCAGAGTCTGCCTACTGTATTGCTTTGTGCAATCACCTCTGATTTCACTGGGGGCTGTCCCCCACCACCATCTCGCTTTCTCTGTCAAAGAGTTAACTTACAGCTCCAATTCATAAATTTCCTTGTCATTCTTCCCTTTAACTTCCAGCTGAGTCTCCATCTGGAGCGCGGAACCCACCACGCTTACTAATTATGCCTGGGCTGCTAAGACCCACTCGAGAAGGTGTCTAGGGTGAGGCACCTTACACTATTCGAGAGGGCGCCTGCGGCCTACGTAAGTGGTGCAAACTTCTTGTCTTGAAGTTTGATTGGCCTTCCGCGTAAACCAAGCTACTCAGTCTCTTTTCTCCACCGAATTTTCCTACTGAGCTCTCCTCATACTATTATTCTGGACATCTCTGATTAGCATATAAATAGTCGCCTAGGCCATCTCTCCTTCGAATACCCTGGATCAGTTGGGGCTGGTCCCCGGCAGGTGGCGACCGAACAGGGACCTCAGGAGGCAATACTCAAAGAGCTGAGCAGACACGGACCACGCAATCAGCAGGCAATAATCATGGAGCTCAGCAGTGACGAATCAGGCTGCTCAACTGGCAATAATCAAGCACGTGACCAGGCAGGAATCACGCAGCTCAGCTGGCAATTGTCAAGCAGATGAGCCGACAGGAATCACGCAGCTCAGACGGCAATTGTCATG
>NW_011417974.1:0-644 GCF_000754665.1 Bison bison bison | reverse complement strand
GTTTTTTCCTTAGGAAATGTTGGTCTTCAGCGATGTTCAAAGCCTGTGTATTTCGGCTAGACTCTGGCTTCAGGTCGGTTCCCCCAAAAGGCTCAGAAGCGACCTGAACCAAACAGTAAGTTTTCCTCCTACCTTGTTCTCCTCATCTATGTTAAGAGTATACTTTAAGAGTATCCTGGCACATACATGTACTGCCTCACCCCTAACCTCAGTCATGTGTTCAAAGAACTTCTGTCCGTTTATTTATTTGTTTTTGGTACCATTTGAATTCGTTTTGACTATGCTGGGTCTTTGCTGCTCGCTGGAAGTTGCTAGGACCTCTGGACTGCAGTCTCCCATGTCTTGCTGACCTCTTGTTGACCTCTGCAGAATCCTGGTTGGTGGGAGCTTGTTAGTTCCTTGTTCCTTACCCGGACCTCCTGTGGTAAGTGTTTTCTCTCCTCTGTGGCCTGGTAAGGCTGGGTGGTCATTGGCATCCCAAAGGTGGCTAGAAGTCAATGATTTAGGCAGGCTTGTGAATAGATATGGGAGAAGGCAATGGCACCCCACTCCAGTACTCTTGCCTGGAAAATCTCATGGACGGAAGAGCCTGGTAGGCTGCAGTCCATGGGGTCGCTCAGAGTCGGGCACGACTGAGCGACTTC
>NW_011417973.1:0-705 GCF_000754665.1 Bison bison bison | reverse complement strand
CGCGGCGCTCAGTCTGGGCGGGGAAGCACCAGCTTGGGAATGCAGCCTGGGGCGCTTCCTTTCCCTCGGAAAGAGCTCTCCCTGCGGGAGGCTTTGGCAGTGTGCACACCCCCAGCCCCTAAGCCCTACTGCAAGGACGCCTGGCTCCTAGGTCCGAAGGGAAGGCGAGAGCTGAGCTGAGGCACCAGTCAGGCACCAGTCACGTCTCCCACACTCCCGCAGCCTGCTCCTTCCCGGGCGCGAACGCTAGAAGCCGGGCAGGGCTTGGGGAGGCTCGCCCAGGCCAGAGCAGCCTCTCGGCCGGGGCTCTTGTGCTATCGCGCCTGGGCGCAGAGCTGGAGCTCCGCCGGTGTGGAAGCTCACTCGGTCCTTCCCAGTACAGGCTTGCAAGCACCCGCCGGCAGCCAGCCTCTTCTCTCCCGCGTTCCGGGCATTGGGCTCCAAACCTGGGACCAAAGTACTGCCCGGAGCTCACTGATCAGGGGCTGGTTCCCGTGCGCTGCGGCTGTGCTAGGGAGCCCAAACGCACAGGGGAAGCCCGCACAGCACATCCACCTGCCTCCAGGCGGGAGGACAGCTCCAGGGAAGGCCCGGTCTGGCAGGCGCTTTCTGGGACACAAACGGAGCACCACTCTGGCTGTGGAGCTGCCTCCCCAAACCAGGGGCACCGGGACCCTGATTCCCTCCGTGCGGCGCTTAGTCTGG
>NW_011417972.1:0-511 GCF_000754665.1 Bison bison bison | reverse complement strand
AACCAAAAATCTGAATTTCAGTCCTTTCCCAGGTGAGTCATTTGCTGTACAACACTTTCAGGGTACTGGGCAAGCACACTGCGCTCCCAGTCAGCCACTTGAGCTGGAGGGTAAACAGCTGGTACACTTAGAAACATTCTGGTTCTCACTTTCAGTATAGTATTCAATAAACTACATATGAGAAATTCAGCACTTTATTACAAAACAGGCTTTATGTTAGATGATTTTGCCCAACTGCAGGCTAATGTAAGTGTTCTGAGCATGTTTAAGGTAAGCCGGGCTAAGCTACGATGTTTAGTAGGCTAGGTGCATTAAATGCATATTTAACCTGTAAAACTACCGCACAGTTGTACTCATCTCACATGCTAGCAAAGTAATGCTCAAAATTCTCCAAGCCAGGCTTCAACTGTACGTGAACAGTGAACTTCCAGATATTCAATCTGAATTTAGAAAAGGCAGAGAACCAGAGATCAAATTGCCAACATCCACTGGATCATCGAAAAAGCAAGAG
>NW_011417971.1:0-522 GCF_000754665.1 Bison bison bison | reverse complement strand
CTACTATCACTGATAGGTATGTTCACAATCTGTCGAATGCCAATATAAAGTAGTTCTTGGTTGCTGGAAGGAAATGTATGACTTGGTATTAAAAGAAGGTATGTGGAATGAAATCGCATTTTCTGAAGGCAAACGACGTCGTTCTTTCTTCCAGGTGGCAGTTTCAGGATGGGAGAAGCAAAGGAATGGGTACAGAATGGGATAAGGAGGTTGTAGGAAAGTGGACCCCCAGTAAAGAGTGTTGTGCCTAGCGCAAGGTTTCTTGAGAGTTGACTGCCTTTGCTAATGGATTTTAAGTTTCTTTACCTCTTCCGTGATCTCTTCTAAGTTGACCTAGAACAGAAATCTTTTGTTAGCTTTGGCTAAGTGGAGAAGTATTATTGTTTCACGGTGACTTGTGTGATCCTACCTGACTGTTCTCAACCCTTTTGATATCTATGCACTGCTGCTGCTGCTGCTGCTAAGTCGTTTCAGTCGTGTCCGAGTCTGTGTGACCCCATGGACGGCAGCCCACCGGGCCCC
>NW_011417970.1:0-584 GCF_000754665.1 Bison bison bison | reverse complement strand
GCCCCGCGCCCGGCTCGCGAGCCTCTCCTCCGCCCGTGCGGCGCGGGATGGGACCCGGGAGGAGGGGAGAGGGGGGAGAGCGAGACGCGTCCGGAGGGCGCCCGCCCCCCCCACCCACGGGCGGTCGGGGGCCGGTTGGGGGCGTACTCCCCGGTGTGTCTGGGGGGCGGAGGAGCCGCGCGAGAGAGGTGGGGGGGCGGCGTGGCAGAGTTGTGGGGCTATCGGGTGGGAAGAGGCGGGTTCTCCTCCGCCTGCTTGCCCGCCCGCGCCCCTCCTCCCGCCGCCGGCCCCTCCGCGCCTCCGTTCCCCCCCACCCGGCCGGGGGCGCCCCGCCACCCTGCCCCGCGCCCGGTGGTGGCGTCGCCCTCCGGCGTGCGTCCCCTCTTCCCGATAGCCCGGCCCTCCCCGCCACGTCCCTCGAGGTTGGCCCCGAGGGTTCGGGGGTGGGGTGGTGAGGGGGGTTTTGCTCCGCAAGCTCCCCCACGCCCCCCACCCCACCCCACGCGCCTTTTCGCCCCGTGGCCCGGGCCACGACTGCCTTCCCCCACCCCCCTCCCCCCACAAAGGCCCGCGGATCCGCGCGG
>NW_011417969.1:0-511 GCF_000754665.1 Bison bison bison | reverse complement strand
TAGAAGTCCCTGCCAGTGTGCTTGTGAGTATGAGCTTCCGGAATTGACCTAGCCAGGTGATGGAAGTTGGATAGACAAAAACATGTAAGGTGTTAGAGAAAGGTACATATGCTCTGGCCAGCAGAAGCACTGAAGCCAGGGATTCGATCTCCGTTATCTCACTGAGCAAACACGTTCTAAGTGGGATCACAGGGATGCACCCAGGATGTCTGGCAGAAAGTAGAGGCAGGAAAAAGAGCCTGGGGAATGTGCAGAGAAAAGTCCACTATATCTGCAGTTTATGAAAAGTAGAAATGTACCAGGAAGGAGAAACTGTACTTAATTAATTGAGATATCTAGCTAAGGAGATTTCCAGCCAAACAGCCAAAAGTGCTTCCTGGTTTCTTCTTGCTGCCTATAGTAAAATATAAAGGGAAATTTAAAAAAATATATTTAAGAGAAAATATTAAAAAATAAGACAGAACTTGCTGAATTCGAAATTTTCCAGTCTTTTACCATGACAGAGGATGCT
>NW_011417968.1:0-713 GCF_000754665.1 Bison bison bison | reverse complement strand
AAGCTGCCAGAATACAGAAAATCCACCCCAAACACAGCAATCTAAACAAGATGAAAATGCAGAGAAATACTCAGCAGGTAAAGTAACATGATAATTGCCCACCAAACCAAACAAAAAAATGAGGAGATAGGGAGTCTACCTGAAAAAGAATTCAGAATAATGACAGTAAAAATGATCCAAAATTTTGAAAACTAAATGGAGTTACAGATAAATAGCCTGGAGACAAGGATTGAGATGATGCAGGAAAGGTTTAACAAGGACCTAGATAGAAATAAAAAAGAGTCAATATATAATGAATACTGCACTAAATGAGACCGAAAACACTCTGGAGGGAACCAACAGTAGAATAACAGAGGCAGAAGATAGGATAAGTGAGGTAGAAGATAGAATGGTAGAAATAAATGAAGCAGAGAGGAAACAAGGAAAAAGAATTATAAGAAATTAGGACAACCTCAGAGACCTCTGGGACAATGTGAAACGCCCCAACATTCGAATCATAGGTGTCCCAGAAGAAGAAGACAAAAAGGCCATGAGAAAATACTCAAGGAGATAATAGTTGAAAACTTCCCTAGAATGGGGAAGGAAATCGTCACACAGGTCCAAGAAACCCAGAGAGTCCCAAACAGGATAAACCCAAGGCGAACCACCCCAAGACACATACTAATCAAGTTAATGAAGATCAAACATAAAGAACAAATATGAAAAGCAGCAAG
>NW_011417967.1:0-633 GCF_000754665.1 Bison bison bison | reverse complement strand
GAGATGCATCTACAGCGCTACAAGGCAAGGCTTGGCCGCCTCTGGGTGCTTTCTGAACAAGCAGCCCAGGAGACACTGGAAACATGTCTTCTTACTTTCTGAATCTGTCAACGTCCAAGAATCCTTGGGGCTCCGGCAGGCTGGTACCTGTCTTCCCAGTCCTAGTTCAAAACAAACAAAGCAGAAACTATGGTGTGATAACTCTGTAGCGGGTGTGAGATGGCATACTGGGGCATGGTTTTCGGGACCTTAGACTGGGCTCACTCTAGGGACTGCATGGCATTTACCCACATTCAGAAGTTTCCGTAAGGCATTGCAAAGAAGTTAAAGACAAGAAAAGTTTAGGACAGGGTCCCCCAGTGCCTAATATTTCCTGCCAGTGCTTCAGGACCAGGGTTGGCATTAGCTCTAACCTGTCCTCGAGTGGAGTGCAGAGATAGTCTTCGTTGACTGGATGGTCATCCTCTGGAGACTTGCCGTGACTTGTGTCCCAGGCTCTCTAGGGCTTTCACTTGGGCCCTAAAGTCTAGGTGCTCTTAGAGGTGACTGCACACTTGGATGTGTTGTGTAAGGTGTTCTTCCGCCGAATATCGATGCGTGTGAGACTCGGCGGTTTAGTGATGAATTCACGCG
>NW_011417966.1:0-603 GCF_000754665.1 Bison bison bison | reverse complement strand
GGTCAACAAGAGGTCAGCAAGAGATGGGAGACTGCAGTCCAGAGGTCCTAGCAACTTCCAGCGAGCAGCAAAGACCCAGCATAGTCAAAACGAATTCAATGTTACCAAAAACAAATAAATCAACGGACAGAAGTTCTTTGAACACATGACTGAGATTAGGGGTGAGGCAGTACATGGATGTGCCAGGATACTCTTAAAGTACGAGAAAGCAAAGAAAGGAAAGACAACTCTCAAGCTGTCCAAAGTGATCAAAATGAATGATTACACTAGTTTACCTGTATACACTAGCAGATAATAATCTGAAAAGGATTTAAAAAAAAATTCCCTTTCAATACTGTCAACATGAATCCAATGCTTTGCCACGGATGTCACGAGGATGCAAGACTGGCACACTGGAAATTCTACACCGTGGCTGAAAAAGATCCTGAATACATGGACAGATATTCCATAGCGATGGAAAGACTTAAGATGGCAATACCATGGAATGCATCTTCAATCTGAAATGAAGATTCGATATGACTTGATCGCTCAGAGCTTTTGTGTCATCAAGTGTTATGAAAGGATCAAAGAGATCGAGAAAGCTGCTGACATAGACTTGGGGCG
>NW_011417965.1:0-638 GCF_000754665.1 Bison bison bison | reverse complement strand
TCAGTTGTATTATAGAATTTGTAAGTTGCTTTTTAGTTTCCAGTTATTAAACTCCAGCATTGACTATGCTTTTATTAACCTTCTCATCCATTCCATCATCCTGCTCACAGAAGGGAGGTTCTGTTATGCCTCCCTAGAAAGAAATAGTCCTGCAGTTGAGGACTACAAGTAGACCACTACTTAGTAGTAGTTTTCAATCATTGCAGCTCTACTTTTTCCTTGAAAAATAATCTTCACTTATTGCAGCTCTACTTTTCCTTGAAATGTTACTTTTGTCTAAATTCCTTAAGGTACACTTCTGAACCTCAGTTCCCTTCATAAATCTGTTATGAAAATTGGGGAATCATTTATATAAAGGGCTTGGCATTAGTGTCTAGAATATAATAAGTGTTCAATGAATATTAGATAAAGTCAGTCAAAGCTGCTGTGTACAATTGTACAGGATGTGAACTACACAACTCCAGGGGCTGCAAATCAAACCACAAGGTAAAAGACAGTCCCTGGAATTGTGATATGCAGAAAACAGTAGATAAGTAGACAAAAGACATAGGCATATGGGTTACATTATATGTGTAATATTGTGTGTGTGTGTGTGTGTTCCCAATGATATCTGTGAATTGGCTAAGCAGAGGGTGTCT
>NW_011417964.1:0-524 GCF_000754665.1 Bison bison bison | reverse complement strand
GTAATCAAAAATACTTCCAGCAAACAAAAGCCCAGTTCCAGATGGCTTCACAGCTGAATTCTACCAAAAATTTAAGAAGAGCTAACACCTATCCTGCTCAAACTCTTCCAGAAAATTGCAGAGGAAGGTAAACTTCCAAACTCATTCTATGAGGCCACCATCACCCTAATACCACCCCTGACATAGATCCAACAAAAAAAGAAAACTAGAGGCCAATATCACTGATGATCATAGATGCAAAAATCCTTAACAAAATTTTAGCAATCAGAATCCAACAACACATTAAAAAGATCATACACCATGACCAAGTGGGCTTTATCCCAGGGATGCAAGGATTCTTCAATATCCACAAATCAATCAATGTAATACACCACATTAACAAATTAGAAAATAAAAACCATATGATTATCTCAATAGATGCAGAAGAAAGTCCTTTGAACAAAATACAACATCCTATTTATGATAAAAAAAAAACTCTCCAGAAAGCAGGAATAGAAGGGACATACCTCAACATAATAAAAGCT
>NW_011417963.1:0-547 GCF_000754665.1 Bison bison bison | reverse complement strand
CAGGAAACAGAACTAGCATGCTGCGTGAAGCATCCAGAGAAAAAATAAGAGTGATGACCATGTAAATTCTGCTCAGTGTTTCACTCCCTGTAGGTTGTTGGGTGAAACCATAACAACCTCATGGTGTTCTGTTCTTATCGCCAAAGGGAAACCTTTCAGCCTAACATTTTAAAAGTCTTGAATCATAGCTCATCTATGTTGCTGTCCTTTCTTATCAATTAGCAACATTCATTTTATCTTAAATATGGCAATTGTTCTTCATTTGTGTTTTTGATTTTTCACTTTTGTTTTTGCTATTTGGAACACATTTTTTGTGGAAAGCATTTCCTCTGCCAAAACCTGCTTCCTCCTTTTAAATGAATGAGATCAGAATTACTCTCCAGGTCAATTAAAGAGCTATTGCTATGTGGCTATAAGATGGGGTCTACAGATGTGGGGCTGGCTTGCTCCTTTTTAAATTTTCTTTTAAATCTGATAGTTTGCTAAAGCTTTGTTGGCCCAGGAACTGCATCTCTGGATTGGATATTGCATAAATTCTTGTTACACA
>NW_011417962.1:4431-5007 GCF_000754665.1 Bison bison bison | reverse complement strand
TTCAGATTAGTCTCCTTCGTGGTTTTGCCTTAAAATGGAACACAAATCCTGAGAATGTTAACGAGAAAATTGAGTACACAGACCGCTTGATCGGCTTGGGGCTTGTTCACAGACCCTGGACATGGTCTTCAGTCACCTTTGAAAGCAGTTTTGCATTTTGTGTGTGTTTAAGATCGTTCTGTTCAAGCACAAATGGCCCTTAAAATATTTGGTGATGTTTGAAGGTTACAAATAAGAGAAGAGCCTTCTCTTGGGCTGTTGCTTTCTTTCAAACTGAGAAGGATATCATGCACCCAGCGTTCTCCTTTTGTTTTCATTATACATTATAATGGAGTGGGCCTTTTTAGGGCGTTGAAATCATTTGACTTTGCTTAACTGCGATCTTCGTCGTGTTTCACAAATACTCCAAATAAACCTATTTTCAGTGGGCGTATTCTGAATTGAATGGACCGGCTGGGTGCTCGAATGTGCACAGTCACTGTGGATGTGCATGAGCCCCTCTTGTCAGCCAAGACTGGATGCTCTTAACATTTTCATTTTACATGTTCATCCCACTGCATTCAGTAAATTGTGTCC
>NW_011417962.1:0-548 GCF_000754665.1 Bison bison bison | reverse complement strand
ATATAGACCGTGGTCTCTCCTTCTGAGGCCTGCGGGTTGCAGGTGGGCAGAGGGTAGGGCAGAGCAGCACTGGATGCAGCTGCTCATAATGATTAAGGACAAAGCACTGTGGTGTGAAAAATACGAGAAGCTTCCTGTATCCAAAAAGTGTTTTCTTCCCCTTCCACATACTTGTCCCTGCCTGGGATCGGCAAAGCATGAAGACCAATGATAGAAATGCACATCCTTGAGTGAGACATGAGACTACATTGCCTTCAGGCACAGGTGAGACTTTTATAACGCGGGCTTTACAGCATTCCTCAGACTATTAGATGTCACTGCTAGACAAGTTCTTGTGTTCCTGCTTCAGTCTGGGCATTGCCTTAGGCTGTTAAAAACAGCTCAGGAAACGTGGCCACTGCCCCTCCTATACTGTGGCCTAGAAGAGTATTCTGAGGGTCTCCTGGGAGGTGCACATTGAGGTTGACTGTACTTGGTTGAGCTCAGCTCTCCTGTTGAGATGTCCCTGTTTGCCATAAAGAGACAGCTGAAAGTCAGCAGCTATTCTT
>NW_011417961.1:0-598 GCF_000754665.1 Bison bison bison | reverse complement strand
AGATACGACTGAGCAACTTCACTTTCACTTTCAGAGAGTCAAGAAGTTTGCCCAAAGTTTTTCAAATTTAAAACTCCCCCGATAACTTGAAATCTGAATGATCCTCATCATTTCCAACAACCATTTTAATTCTAAAAAAATAATGGTCCCTGCTCATAAGGAGTCAACAGATTCACTAGAAAAGGTTATCTTGTGTCTGGAGAGAGATACACACTAATTCAAGACAGAAGGTTAAGGATATCAAAGGAGTGCAACAGCTAATAAGTAACTAAAGGAGTTCAGAGTTGCGAGCTGGGGGAAAGATCTGTCAGAGGGAAGAGATCGAAATTACCGGTGTGCCTTGAAAGCGAGATAGGACATTGCATTTTGAGTTCTAGCCTTCTTCTATAACTGGTACATCTTGGAGTGAGAAGGCAATTTAAACAAGCTCTTGGCACTGATCCTTCTCCCTGTGCTTGTACAGAGCTATAATGAGTCACAATACCACCCAAGATAATTGGAAAAACCCTTTGGCACCCAAATAACGAAATACAGTTGTCTGTGTAGCAAGAACACATTGTTAAGTGTCTTTTTTATAAATCTGTCTGATAATACTCAC
>NW_011417960.1:0-784 GCF_000754665.1 Bison bison bison | reverse complement strand
GAAGGCGCCCGATCTCTTCTGATCTCGGAAGCTAGCAGGGTCGGGCCTGGTTAGGATCTTGGATGGGAGACCACCTGGGAATCCCGAGTGCTCGAGGCTTTTTGCCTACCAGAAGAGGTCCCTTTAGCCCCCGCCGCGCGTCCCGATTCTTGGATCCCCCCCGGAGCGCCTGGCCGGGGCCCCGACTCCCGCTGCAGTCCTGGGTTGCCTCCGCGCGGCCCGCGAGCCCCTCCGCATTCGCATTCGGCTTCCAGGACACCCGACGACCGGCAGTCCCGTCTCCATCTGGGGCTCCTTTGGCTTCCCTCAGGCAATCCCGGGGCTTGCAACAACTCAAGCCAGATCCCCAGCACCCCCCCACCCCCTGCCTCGCAGGCCATCGCGCATGCGCATGTGCGCGCCCACGCACAGATAGATGTGCCCAAACGGGGCATCTATCTTGTTCACTTATACTGTGGGTGGATCTATGCCAGGGAGTCGGACTGCTGAACCATACGCTACTTCCACTTTTAGTTCCTTCGGGAACCTCCATAATCTTTTCCATACCGGCTCTACCCACGCCCATTCCTACTCACCGTGGAGGAGAGTTCCCTTTGCTCCACATCTTCTCCAGCATTGGTTATTGACAGACATCGCAGTGAGGCCCAATCGGACTCATGTGAAGTGGTCCCTCCTTGGAGTTTGGAGTTGAGCCTCTCCAATCATTAGTGATGTGGAGCAAGATGACCTTTTGGAAATGCAGATGCAATGCTGTCACCTCCTGCTCCAACCGCTCTCGTATTTT
>NW_011417959.1:0-812 GCF_000754665.1 Bison bison bison | reverse complement strand
ACTCTCCTTTAGAGCTCCCCTCTCAGGAACATAGCTTTTCTTCTCTGTCCTCGCTGTCTTAATAGATTTCATCTTCCTTTAAAAGACAAGTCACAATCTGTCCCTGAAGACAGCCGTTATCATTAAAACGCTCCGCTGGGGGCAGAGGGGCAACATTACTCAGTGTGAGACAGGACATGCAAGAAGACGTGTGACACTTTTCCTTCAGGGCCAGCATTTTGGAGAATGGAGGGGCTGAGACAGGACTCCCAGAGGTCAATGCTTCCATCCTCTTGCCTCTGGTTGAGGCTACAAAGTAAACCATTCAGGAGGGAAAGTTGTCAATTTTCTCTATTTATTAAAATATTTCCAGAATAGAGTGGGTTTTTTTCATTTCACAGCAATTAAGAGTTAAGATTGCTGCTAGAGCAATAACATTCTTCTTTCAGTTGTAGCCTATGCTCACCTTAGCCATCCTGATCTGAACATCACTTACAATGATCAAGAATCAGATGCCAGATATTCACCTGTGCTACACACAGAGGATACATCATGTCTGCCCTCCCGGGTTGGGGTTGAGAGGAAACCAGATAAAGGACACACACAGTGGTCAGCGCTCACTGCAGCATTTTTCCTGTCCCCATCATTTGGAGTAGTAACCTACATATCACAATTAAGCTGCATGTCATTTACAGAACTCAATAGATACAAAATAATGACAGTATGGCGAGCTGGGAGGCACCTTGACAAACCTCTATATCCAAACTCATGTTACAAAACAAAAGCCAAAAGCACAGAGGTAAAATGACACTCCCCAAGGTCATACAGCTCAT
>NW_011417958.1:0-525 GCF_000754665.1 Bison bison bison | reverse complement strand
ACCTGGGGCTCCTTTGGCTTGCCTCAGGCAATCCCGGGGCTTGCACCGACTCCAGCCACGACGCCCCCGGCCCCCGCCCCACCCCCCTGCCTCGAGGCGATCGCGCATGCGCATGTGCGCGCGCACGCACAGATAGATGTGCCCAAACGGGGCATCTATCTTGTTCACTTATACCGTGGGTGGATCTATGCCTGGGAGTCGGACTGCTGGACCATAGGCTACTTCCACTTTTAGTTCCTTCGGGAACCTCCATATTCTTTTCCATACCGGCTCTACCCACGCCCATTCCTACTCACCGTGGAGGAGAGTTCCCTTTGCTCCACATCTTCTCCAGCATCGGTTATTGACAGACATCGCAGTGAGGCCCAGCCGGACTCATGTGAAGTGGTCCCTCCTTGGAGTTTGGAGTTGAGCCTCTCCAATCATTAGTGACGTGGAGCAAGATGACCTTTTGGAAATGCAGATGCAATGCTGTCACCTCCCTGCTCCAACGGCTCTCGTATTTTCCCAGCATATTGAAGATAC
>NW_011417957.1:0-536 GCF_000754665.1 Bison bison bison | reverse complement strand
GTAGCCCAGCAGACTCCTCTATCCATGGAATCCTCCACGCAAGAATACTAGAGTGGGTTGCCATACCCTTCTCCAGGGGATCTTCCTGCCAGGCATCGAACCTGCATCTCTTGCATCTCCTGCATTGGCAGGCAGGTTTTTCCCACTAGCACCACCTGGGAAGCCCATTTGTCTTACAATGAATCAAAAAACGCTTAGTGAGGCCACCAAAATCTCTGATCACTTCATCATCCTTGCTTCCCCCGTGTCTCAATGCCTTTTACTTGAAAATTAGTGTATGGATGATGCCACCATTTACTCCTCCTTTTTCCTCCTTTTATCTCCCTTACCATCTTTAATGGGCTTTGTTAACACTTGTCAGTTTAGCCCACCACCCAAGGTTACAGTTACATGGTAACCAGTTTTACTACATGCCTAATCTTATAAATCTTATTTTTAAAGGGAGTGCAACAATCAAAATCTGTTTGGAATTTTGCAAAATTCAATAGGTTTATACAAAAAATAGACTGAGTTTGAAATGATACAGCTAAATCACC
>NW_011417956.1:0-598 GCF_000754665.1 Bison bison bison | reverse complement strand
CATAAAGAAAACTAACACTGTGACTTAATATTCCTTTTACTCTGCCAAAAACCTCTCCCAAACACCACATACACAAAAAAAGCAGTAAAGCCTGATTAACTTCATTGAAAGTTAGTGCACAATTCACATCTCAGTATGTGTATACGGGACATTTTAATCTCATCCAGAAGAAGGAACAGAGGCCTCTGAGGTCTCTCTTGCTGTCTACTACTATACTCCTACAAAAAGAAAACAGGCAATATATTAAATAAAGAATTTCACTGTAAGCTTTTTAATCCATCATTAATTTCCTCTTTCCTCATAAGACAGTTTCACATTTTAGAATTTAAGAGTGCTGAGATAAATATCCTTTTATGTTTAAAGAAAGCAGATTAACTTGGGGAAATCTATTGCTTCCTGTTAGAAGGACAAAAATAGTGTATAAAGGAAAAATATACTAATAGATGGCTTTCTAAATAAAGCATGATCACTGAGCAATACTAAATCCGGTGTCTTCTGTGTCAAATTAATCTCTTCATTATGTGGAACCAGGCTGGCTATTTTATGTTTCAATCCATCTTTAAGAGCAACATTTGATTAATCAAGATAATGATGACAG
>NW_011417955.1:4497-5199 GCF_000754665.1 Bison bison bison | reverse complement strand
AAGACATTCCAGACGTGGCCTCGTGGGTGGTTCCACATTCCGTAGGACCCCGATTTCCCGGTCCCCTCTTGATAAGAACCCGATGCCCGGACACCTCTCCGAACTCCACCCTGTGAATGAAGTCAACACGAAGGGGCAGTTTTTCCGTGCATCGTTCGGAAAAAACCCCAGGTTCCAAATACAGCTCGACAAGTGGCCTCTCTCCACGGGGACATCTCGAGAGGCAAGCGGAGTTCCATGACTCAACCCAAGACGAGGCCTGACTCTCCTCTCCCCAGTCTTCAGGGACCCTGCGATCGGAGTCTGAAATCAGAGGTACCCTGCGGTTCCTGCCTCAACTGGAGATGAGGCCCTCTTCCAATGCACCAAGCCCCGTGGAGTCCCGAGAGGCCCCTCCCACCTCCAGTTTCCCTGGCTTCTCAGAGCCACCATGAGAAGCCCCCTGAGGTCACCTGCACAAGTCGAGAGAACCCAGGGTTTCCTGTCTCAACCCGAGAAAGACCTCGAGAGACCTTCTTCAACACGTCTCGAGGCCAGATTCCCCTACCATGGCTCGGGAGCAATGACGCGCTCCCCCTCGACACTCGCATGGAGACCCGACTTCCCTGGCGCCCCACGAGAGGCTCACTGACCTCGCCGTCGTACCTCGTGAGAAACCGCACACTGGGGCCGCCGCTCGAGAACAACCCCGAGATTCCCCCG
>NW_011417955.1:0-740 GCF_000754665.1 Bison bison bison | reverse complement strand
CTCGTGGGTGGTTCCACATTCCGTAGGACCCCGATTTCCCGGTCCCCTCTTGATAAGAACCCGATGCCCGGACACCTCTCCGAACTCCACCCTGTGAATGAAGTCAACACGAAGGGGCAGTTTTTCCGTGCATCGTTCGGAAAAAACCCCAGGTTCCAAATACAGCTCGACAAGCGGCCTCTCTCCCCAGGAACATCTCGAGAGGCAAGCGGAGTTCCATGCCTCAACCCAAGACGAGGCCTGACTCTCCTGTCCCCAGTCTTCAGGGACCCTGCGATCGGAGTCTGAAATCAGAGGTACCCTGCGGTTCCTGCCTCAACTGGAGATGAGGCCCTCTTCAATGCACCAAGCCCCGTGGAGTCCCGAGAGGCCCCTCCCACCTCCAGTTTCCCTGGCTTCTCAGAGCCACCATGAGAAGCCCTCTGACGTCACCTGCACAAGTCGAGGGAACCCAGGGTTTCCTGCCTCAACCCGAGAAAGACCTCGAGAGACCTTCTTCAACACGTCTCGAGGCCAGATTCCCCTACCATGGCTCGGGAGCAATGACGCGCTCCCCCTCGCCACTCACATGGAGACCCGACATCTCTGGCGCCCCACGAGAGGCTCACTGACCTCGCCGTCGTACCTCGTGAGAAACCGCACACTGGGGCCGCCGCTCGAGAACCACCCCGAGATGCCCCCGTCATCGAGAGATGAGGGCCTTCGTCTCCTGCATGGCCTAGAGACCAATCTCGCGACCT
>NW_011417954.1:0-795 GCF_000754665.1 Bison bison bison | reverse complement strand
CCGGTCACCTCTTGATAAGAACCCGATGCCCGGACACCTCTCCGAACTCCACCCTGTGAATGAA
Source organism: Bison bison bison (assembly GCF_000754665.1). Classification (NCBI taxonomy): domain Eukaryota; kingdom Metazoa; phylum Chordata; class Mammalia; order Artiodactyla; family Bovidae; genus Bison; species Bison bison. The sequence goes on along the minus strand of NW_011417954.1, from coordinate 731 downwards.
GTCAACACGAAGGGGCAGTGACTCGCCCGTGCATCGTCTGGAAAAAACCCCAGGTTCCAAATACAGCTCGACAAGTGGCCTCTCTCCCCGGGGACACCTCGAGAGGCAAGCGGAGTTCCATGCCTCAACCCAAGACGAGGCCTGACTCTCCTGTCCCCAGTCTGCAGGGACCCTGCGATCGGAGTCTGAAATCAGAGGAACCCTGAGGTTCCTGCCTCAAACTGGAGATGAGGCCCTCTTCCAATGCACCAAACCCCGTGGAGTCCCGAGAGACCCCTCCCACCTCCAGTTTCCCTGACTTCTCAGAGCCACCATGAAAAGCCCCCTGAGGTCACCTGCACAAGTCGAGGGAAGCCAGGGTTTCCTGCCTCAACCCGAGAGAGACCTCGAGAGACCTTCATCAACACGTCTCGAGGCCAGATTCGCCTACCATGACTCGAGAGCAATGACGCGCTCCCCCTCTTCACTTGCATTGAGACCCGACTTCCCTGGCGCCCCACGAGAGGCTCACTGACCTCGCCGTCGTACCTCGTGAGAAACCGCACCCTGGGGCCGCCGCTCGAGAACCACCCCGAGACTCCCCCGTCATCGCGGAGATGAGGCCCTTCGTCTCCTGCATGGCCTAGAGGCCAACCTCGCGACCTCTCTCCAAACGCCTCAGGAGGCTTGACTCCCTTTAGTCCACCCAGTGAGCTCCAAGAGATACCCGTCGCGACTCGAGAGCAGAGCGG
>NW_011417953.1:0-515 GCF_000754665.1 Bison bison bison | reverse complement strand
GCAGAGTCCAAGAATAGCAAGAAGAGATAAGAAAGCCTTCTTCAGAGATCAATGCAAAGAAATAGAGGAAAACAACAGAATGGGAAAGACTAGAGATCTCTTCAAGAAAATCAGAGATACCAAAGGAACATTTCATGCAAAGATGGGCTCGATAAAGGACAGAAATGGTATGGACCTAACAGAAGCAGAAGATATTAAGAAGAGATGGCAAGAATACACAGAAGAACTGTACAAAAAAGATCTTCAGGACCCAGATAATCACAATGGTGTGATCACTGACCTAGAGCCAAACATTATGGAATGTGAAGTCAAGTGGGCCTTAGAAAGCATCACTACGAACAAAGCTAGTGGAGGTGATGGAATTCCAGTTGAGCTATTCCAAATCCTGAAAGATGATGCTGTGAAAGTGTTGCACTCAATATGCCAGCAAATTTGGAAAACTTAGCAGTGGCCACAGGACTGGAAGAGGTCAGTTTTCATTTCAATCCCAAAGAAAGGCAATGCCAAAGAATGCT
>NW_011417952.1:0-706 GCF_000754665.1 Bison bison bison | reverse complement strand
CTCAGGAGAAGTCCCACGTTAGGTATTGGAGGTCGAAACGGTACTTGGCACCCTTGATGCGACCCACGAAGTGCCCCGACATCCCGGTCTCCCTCGAGAGGAACACCCGTAAGATTTTCCCGGCACCACTTTCCTCTGAACCTCTTCTACCCTCCTGATCTGGACAGGAGGGTCGACTCCTCTGCTTTGTCTGAAGGGGTTCCCGACCTTCCGGTCGCACCTCAGGATGAGGCCGGTCTCACGACGACATTCCAGACGTGGCCTCGTGGGTGGTTCCACATTGCGAAGGACCCCAATTTCCCGGTCCCTCTTGATAAGAACCCGATGCCCGGACACCTCTTCGAACTCCACCCTGTGAATGAAGTCAACACGAAGGGGCAGTGACTCACCCGTGCATCGTCGGGAAAAGACCCAAAGGTTCGAAATACCGCTCGACAAGTGGCCTGTCTCCCCGGGAACACCTCGAGAGGCAAGCGGAGTTCCATGCCTCAACCCAAGACGAGGCCTGACTCTCCTGTCCCAAGTCTGCAGGGACCTTGCGATCGGAGTCTGAAGTCAGAGGAACCCTGAGGTTCCTGCCTCAACTGGAGATGAGGCCCTCTTCCAATGCACCAAACCCAGTGGAGTGCCGAGAGGCCCCTCCCACCTCCAGTTTCCCTGACTTCTCAGAGCCACCATGAGAAGCCCCCTGAGGTCACCTGCACAA
>NW_011417951.1:0-530 GCF_000754665.1 Bison bison bison | reverse complement strand
TCTGCTTCATATGACGCCCAGGCCAGGACAAGATAAGACACCACCTGGGGAACCACTTATGGCTCTGGAGGTCTGCAGCAAAGGAACCAATCACGGGAGAGGCCAACTGTTCAACAGTCCATGAACCTATGAACCTGCCACCACAGTCCTTCCCCACTCTCACTCCAACCAAACCTGAAAGGCAACCCAGAATTCAGGGAACCTGACTGACTTGCCGATCCATTCACCTGCCCATCCATCCATGGGTTCCACCACCACTTGAGGTACATTTCACGATCCCCAAGCTTTGCTCTCCCCCGACAACTGCCCACCTCAGAGCAATGTGCAGGTCCCTCCTGTTGACTCAGGACTTTCATCCTCGGAAATGCCCTAATGCATCTGCAAGGCTCACTCTCCCAACACTAGGGCCCACTCACATACCAACCAAAGAAACAATCAGACGAGGGGCCATCGGCTTGGCCCACCTCCTGGACACTCTGCCCAATGATCTCCTCTGACCATCAGGAGAAAACTATGCGGCATCCCGTCCC
>NW_011417950.1:0-556 GCF_000754665.1 Bison bison bison | reverse complement strand
TTCTTTCACTTGCAACACACCTGGTTACACTTTCTGTATTCATCACTTCATTTGTCCATTTAGAGGACAGCCACCTGTACGTTTAGACTTACTTTGCTTTCCCTTAATAGAATGGAATTCCATTCCTTATTACTTTTTATTAAAAACACACATCTTACTTTTCTTCAGAAACCATGACTTGTACTTTACATCATCATTCTGTAGATTGGTAAGGATAAATCACCCAAAGTTATATCATTTATAAAAGTATCTTAACAATGCCTCTGTTAATTAGATCAATAAACAAACATCAATATCATGTATCAGTTCAGTAATGATTATTCCCAAGATCACACAAGCCTCAAATTCATTTACTTTAAATTTACTTGAATTTAGAATTGTTTGAATTTGTAAGCACTGACTTCTCTTTAGGCCAATTAATTAGAGCTCATTGAACCACTTAGCCTTTAGCAATTTTTCCAAGGATGGAGACATACACCGAGACACACACATAATCTGGACAGACAGAAACCTCACAGTTTTCCACCTGAAATTTAAAATGTCTCTTTGTCCCTTT
>NW_011417949.1:0-641 GCF_000754665.1 Bison bison bison | reverse complement strand
ATTTACAAATATTCATATGGTGCCTGTTCTTAAAAATACAAGTGTGAAGAAGGCTCAACTCAAAATATGGTAGAAGAGCAAAAGATGCACATTAAATAGCGATTGCCCAGTGAGTTTCCATTGGCAGTAGAGAAAGATACCACAAGCTACCAGGTCACAGTGAAAAGGTAAAATGGTAAACCAAGTGACCTGGATCTGACCCACAAGTAGTGGTTTGCCAATTCCTGGGCTAGAAAATCACTGTTTATTTTTATCTTAGGTAGATGATGCTGTGAAAGTGCTGCACTCAATACGCCAGCAAATTTGGAAAACTCAGCAGTGGCCACAGGATTGGAAAAGGTCAGTTTTCATTCCAATCCCAAAGAAAGGCAATGCCAAAGAATGTTCAAACTATCGCACAATTGCACTCATCTCACATGCTAGTAAATTAATGCTCAAAATTCTCCAAGCCAGGCTTCAGCAATATGTGAACCATGAATTTCCTGATGTTCAAGCTGGTTTTAGAAAAGGCAGAAGAACCAGAGATCAAATTGCCAACATCTGCTGGATCATGGAAAAAGCAAGAGAGTTCCAGAAAAGCATCTATTTCTGCTTTATTGACTATGCCAAAGCCTTTGACTGTGTGGATCACAATAAACTGT
>NW_011417948.1:0-586 GCF_000754665.1 Bison bison bison | reverse complement strand
AGAAACTCCAATACTTCAGCCACCTGATGCGAAGAAGTGACTCATTGGAAAAGACCCTGATGCTGGGCAAGATTGAAGTCAGGAGGAGAAGGGTCAAAAGAGGATGAGAAGGTTGGATGACATCACCGATTTGATGGACATGAGTTGAGCAAGCTTCGGGTGTTGGTGATGGACAGGGGAGGTCTGGTGTGCTGCAGTCTAGTGGGGTCGCAAAGAGTCGGACGTGACTGAGGAACTGAACTGAACAATTTAGAGGCTCCAGAGGCTTCTGCAGCAGGTAAGCTGATCTTCAGCTGTGATTCTCTATAGTTACCTGTTTCTGTGGAATTCCAGGTGGTAATTCTACAGTTATCTCAATTCTCTGATGGATCTAAGGAAAGTCATTGATTTGCAGTTGATACAGCTTTTAGCTTGTGAGGGCGAAAGAGAAAACTTCTAAGTTCTTCACATATCAGAAACTGAAACTGATCTCTCTTCACTTTCTTCTAAAACTCTTCAAGATGTCATGAAGTCCCCCTGTCTCCCAAATCTTCCCCCAGGGGACTCCATATCCCTGCTCCTCTCTAGAAGTATTGCTCTCTAATCT
>NW_011417947.1:0-566 GCF_000754665.1 Bison bison bison | reverse complement strand
ACTGATCATGTGCCTCTGGAGGCAATAAACAAAGAGCTGAGTAGGCACTAATCAAACAGTCAGCAGGCAATAATCATGGAACTCAGCTGTGAGGAATCAATGCTGCTCAGCTGGCAATAATCAAGCAGCTGAGCAGGCAGGAATTACGCAGCACACCTGGCAATTGTCAAGCAGATGACAGGCAGGAATCGTTCAGCTCAGCTGGCAATGTCAAGCAGATGAGCAGTCAGTAATCACGCAGCTCAGCAGGCCCTGATCAACGTGACTGAGCATGCACTGTTACTGGCTGATCACACACCTATCACGTGAATGATCATGCACTGATCACGTTGCTCTCATGCACTGATCACGTGATTGCGCAGGCACTAATCACGTAATTGTATGCACTGATCACGTGGACTGATCACACACGTATCACTTGACTGATCACGTGGCTATCACTGCACTGATATCATGCACTGATCACTTGGCTGATCACACACGTATCACGTGACTGATCATGCACTGATCACGTGGCTATCATGCACTGATCACGTGGTTGATCATGCACTGATCATGTGACTGAT
>NW_011417946.1:0-815 GCF_000754665.1 Bison bison bison | reverse complement strand
AATTCTTCGTGCTTACATACCATATACCTCTGGGGTAACGATTCGGGCCCGTTTATTTTCCTGTTGGTTACCATATGCATGGATAGAATGCCGCAGGGTGAGCCAGACATGGTGCCTGGAGTTACCTTTCTTAGCACTTGATTTTCTTTTGCAGTTCCACTTTCTATTTGAATAAAATCAGAATAAGCACAGCACATGCAGTGCTATTAGCACTCAATATTTCACATTTCTCTGAGGTGTTTCTATTTTCATGGGATTATGAGGACATTCTAAACCCAGTTTGAGAGGGGTCCAAAAAAGGAAGAAAGTGGTTCCTGCTTTAAAGGAATGCACTGATAAGGTGTAAAGTTGTAGGCACTATAGCTGAGAGGGTCCAGGCTACAGGGGTGGACTGTTTGGGTCCATAGTGCTCTCCCAGCTACTTTTAGCTGTGCAACTTCAAGAAAGTGACTTGATCTCCCTGTACTTTTTTTCCACTGGTAAAATCATAATCCTGATAGTATTTACCTCACCAGCTTCTTGTGAGGATTAAAGGAGTTTGAACAGAAACTGGCACATGGAAATCACTTATTAAGTTTTGAAATAGTATCTGGGAATCACTGGGTCACTTGGATAAGGTCCTAACTTATCCAAGTCAGGAGCATAATTGTGCCAAGCACTATGTTTAATGGACCTGGTGTTCTTGCCTGGGAAATCCCATGGACAGAGGAGCCTGGTGGACTACATAGTCCATGTGGTCACAAAAGAGTCAGACACAGCAACTAAACAACAGCAGGATTTCACCTGCAAATCTTTTTATTTATACAAGTGATGAT
>NW_011417945.1:0-742 GCF_000754665.1 Bison bison bison | reverse complement strand
ATTTTAAGACCTTTTCTTCAGAAAACTTATTTTTCTCTAAAGGTGGTTGGTCAGGAGCCACCTCCAAAAAAGCATTAGATAATGTTGCATTCCTACAGAGCAAAGGTGTGGTGGGCTATAACAAGAAAAAGAATTAACTCAAAGGTCCCAGTTTACAAATATTAAAGCTACTACTTACACCAATTATATTAATCAATACACTGCCAGGGACACAGCAGGTAAGGGATATGGAACCTTAGCAGCAAACAATGGCCCAACAAGTGAAAAACCATTCACCAATACAATTTCTAATCAATCTTTTAACTACTCAAAAGAATCTGTGTTTAGACAGTTTAGAACATCTCCTGCCTCTCACAGTTGGGAGGCTCTGAACAGTCACATGTGGCCGGAAAAACCTATTCAGGCAGGCTAGAGGATTTCCAAAGGAGTTTGTAGGTTAAACACTGTCACACCCAGGAATTATTAACTGGAAGTGTAAGCTAACTCTTTTTCAGAGAGAGGTAGTGGGGGAGAGCCCCCGTAAAGTCAGAGGTTTAGATGAAAGCACAAGCAGAAAGTAGGCAGACTCTGGTTTTGGGGGTATATGCTCGAGAATTTCCAGGGGGACTCCTGAAGCTCGATCCCGCCTTTGCGTATGCCGAGCCTCCTGCCTCATGACCTTTGTCATGGGCGGAGTTCCTCACTGGCTCCCAGCAGTGACAGAATTCCAGTTGAGCTATTCCAGATCCTGAAAGATGATGCT
>NW_011417944.1:0-561 GCF_000754665.1 Bison bison bison | reverse complement strand
GCTAATCAGAGATGTCAAGAATAATAGTATGAGGAGAGCTCAGTGGAAAATTCGGTGGAGAAAAGAGACTGAGTAGCTTGGTTTAGGCGGAAGACCAATCAAACTTCAAGACAAGAAGTTTGCACCACTTACGTAGGCCGCAGGCGCCCTCAGGAATAGCGAAAGGTGCCTCACCCTAGACACCTTCTCCAGTGGGTCTTAGCAGCCCAGGCATAATTAGTAATCGTGGTAGGTTCCGCACTCCAGATGGAGACTCAGCTGGAAGGTAAAGGGAAGAATGACAAGGAACTTTATGAATTGGAGCTGTAAGTTAACTCTTTGACAGAGTGAGCGAGATGGTGGTGGGGGACAGCCCCCAGTGAAATCAGAGGTGAGATCACAAAGCAATACAGTAGGCAGACTCTGGTTTTTTGGGGGGGAGATGCTCGAGAATATCCGGGTGGACTCCTGAGGCTCGATCCCGCATTTGCGTATGCCGAGCCTCCTTCCTCATGACCTTTGTCCAGAGTGGAATGCCTTCCCGGCTCCCGGCACATGATCAGTGCATGCTCAGTCACGATA
>NW_011417943.1:0-509 GCF_000754665.1 Bison bison bison | reverse complement strand
GGGCTGGGACCCACACCTTTGAGGAGTGAGGAGAGACAGAGCGTCCTTTTGTCTTCCAGAAAATTTGATAGGACTAGTCTGCAAGCATTAAAAAAAAAGACCCCGCAAACTGGATTCAATTGAATTCAGCTTCTCCTGGTACAAAAAATATACTGCTTCTGAGGTTCAAAGGTGTTGGTAGGATGGTGCTGGGAAGAAATGGGAAATCAAAAGGAAACAGGAATGAACGAGTTTCTTTCTTTTTTTCCTCCAGATTTTCAGTCTTCTTCTGGTGCCCCGTTTTGGTGGAGTTTCACAGACTGTGGTGGGGAGTTCTGGAAGCTGGTTCACAGACTCCCAGCCCCAGCATCACAAATGTCCAGCAACCAGGCAGTGGATAAACAAATGTGGTATATCCATACAGTGGAATATTATTCAGCCACAGAAAAGTACTGATAGATGGGTGCATCTCCAAACATTATGTCCAATGAAAGAAGCCAGACATAAAAGGCCATTTCTTCTATCATTTC
>NW_011417942.1:0-597 GCF_000754665.1 Bison bison bison | reverse complement strand
TCTTGGCAACCCAGGGATCGAACCTGTCTCTTATGTCTCCTGCATTGGCAGGCAGATTCTTACCACTGGCACCACCTGGGAAGCCCCTTTAATATGCTACTAAGCATTTTATAAGCTTATTTATAAGCTGTAAATTAATTTCCCAAGCTAATTTGTCCCATGCGCCTTTTTCACCATGAAGCATCCTGTGTGGTCAGCTCTCCAGAGGACCCCTTCAGAACCAAACCATGTTCTCCGTTGGAGCAAGCTGGTCAGAAAAAGATCTGAAGAGAAGATCACACCATTTAGTTTTTCACTGAGTAACCTGAACCAGTGACCACAGAAAAACCACTGAAAAGCTTTGAGAAGCACAAGTGTCACGGGGCTGAGGGGAAAAGATTCTGATATATCTTCTGAGAGTAGAGGCTAAAGAGAATCAGACGTTTTGTAGAGCTGCTTTTAGAATTTAAATCAAGCACAATTTTCTTCCTATAAGCCTCATGTTAAGGTCTTTACCAATGAACAGCTGGAGAGGATTAAAAGTTGTGTGAATATCTTCTTACATTTCAAGAACAAAAGATGTTAAAAATAACTTCCAAGGCAGCTTTGGTGACTTAT
>NW_011417941.1:0-524 GCF_000754665.1 Bison bison bison | reverse complement strand
TTTAATTTTTCGTTTTTGTTCCTGTTCTTTTCAGGGTACTTTCTTGTTGACAAGCTTGTGACAGATATAACGATATAGCAATTTTTACCTTAGAACAAACCGAGGCACTATGAACATTTTTGTGCTTCATGTTGATGACTCTTAGACATGTCTACAGTAGAGGAGCAAAACAAAACTACTAGATATTTCATATTGACTAGTTCCCAGTTCACGGGACTCTGACATTCCCTGAGGTCAAAGTTTTCTTGTATTGGAAGCAGTCGGTTTGCCAGGGCTGCCTTGTCTTGAGACCATTGAAATAAGAACTCAGAACTTGAGCACTATTATCAAAAATCACAAGGCTCACACTGACACAGACATCAATCCAGACAGACAAGACAAGACATCTTCCAGTTTTCCGCCTGAGATGGAAAAGATTTCTTTGAGCCGTTTTCTCTGGGGAGTGGGGGGTGGGGCTGGCGGCCAGGCAGGCTTTGGGAAGGAGGTCATGGTTTGGAATTGCATATGAAAAGAACCAGCTTTCC
>NW_011417940.1:0-570 GCF_000754665.1 Bison bison bison | reverse complement strand
AGTATTGCCTGCTGAGCTGCATGATTGGTGTCTGCTGAGCTGCACCATTTGTGTCTGCTGAGCTGCACCATTGGTGTCTGCTGAGCTGCCCAAATTGTGTCTGCTCAGTCCCGGGTGTAGAGCCTGCTGCGTCACGCGTTTAGAGTCTGCTTAACCACTTCATTACAGTTTGCTCAGCTCCTTGACGATTTCCTGCTCCTCTCCGTGAATAGTGCCCTCTTAGCCAAGTGATTAGTGCCTGCTCAGCTCTTTGATTATTGCCTCCTGAAGCACGTGATCAGTGCATGTTAGCCACGTGATCAGCGCCTCTCAGTCACGTGGATCAGTGCCTCTCAGTCACGTGATCAGTGCATGCTCAGTCACGTGATCAGTGCCTCTCAGTCACGTGATCAGAGCCTCTCAGTCACGTGATCAGTGCATGCTCAGCCACGTGATCACGTGCATCGCTCAGCCACGTGATCAGGGCCTGCTCAGCCACGTGATCAGGGCCTGCTCAGTCACGTGATCAGGGTCTGCTGAATCAAGGGATTAGCGCTTGCTCAGCTGCATGCTTAATCCCTGCTCAGCTGC
>NW_011417939.1:0-687 GCF_000754665.1 Bison bison bison | reverse complement strand
CTAGCTTGTGCTTCTTTCAGCCCAGCATTTCTCATGATGTACTCTGCCTACAAGTTAAATAAGCAGGGTGACAATATACAGCCTTGATGTACTCCTTTTCCTATTTAGAAACAGTCTGTTGTTCCATGTCCAGTTCTAACTGTTGCTTCCTGACCTGCATATAAGTTTATCCAAGGCAGGTCAGGTGCTCTGGTAATCCCATCTCTTTCAGAATTTTCCACAGGTTATTGTGGTCCACCCAGTCAAAGGTTTTGGCACAGTCAATAAAACAGAATTAGATGCTTTTCTGGACCTCTCTTGCTTTTTTGATGATCCAGCGGATGTTGGCAATTTGGTCTCTGGTTTCTCTGCCTTGTCTAAAACCAGCTTGAACATATGGAAGTTCATGGTTCATATATTGCAGAAGCCTCGCTTGGAGAATTTTGAGCATTACTTTACTAGCGTGTGAGATGAGTGCAATTGTGTGGTAGTTTGCTCATTTGTTGGCATTGCCTTCCTTTGGGATTGGAATGAAAACTGACCTTTTCCAGTCCTGTGGCCACTGCTGAGTTTTCCAAATTTGCTGGCATATTGACTACAGCACTTTCACAGCATCATCTTTCAGGATTTGAAGTAGCTCAACTGGAATTCCATCACCTCTACTAGCTTTGTTCATAGTGATGCTTTCTAAAGCCCACTTGACATCAC
>NW_011417938.1:0-564 GCF_000754665.1 Bison bison bison | reverse complement strand
TAGTCCAACTCTCACATCCATATATGACTACTGGACAAATTATAGCTTGGACTAGAAAGACTTTTGTTGGCAAAGTAATATCTCTGTTTTTAAATATCCTGCCTAGGTTGGTCATTAGCTTTTCTTCCAAGAAGCAAGTATCTTTAATTTTATGCTGCAGCCACCATCTACAGTGATTTTGAAGCCAAGACATAAAGTCTCTCAGCCTTTCCATTGTTTCCCCATCTGCGGCTGCTACTGTTGCTAAGTCACTTCAGTCGTGTCCGATTCTGTGTGACCCCATAGACGTCAGCCCACCAGGCTCCCCTGCCCCTTGGGTTCTCCAGGCAAGAACACTGGAGTAGGCTGCCATTTCCGTCTCCAATGCAGGAAAGTGAAAAGTGAAAGTGAAATCTCTCAATCATGGGGCCAGAAGCCATGATCTTCATTTTTGAATGTTGAGTTTTAAGCTGGCGTTTGCACTCTCCTGTTTCACTTTCATCAAGAGGCTCTTTAGTCCCTCTTCACTTTCTGCTATATGGGTTTTGTCATCTATGTATCTCAGGTTATTGCTATTTCTCCCAG
>NW_011417937.1:0-559 GCF_000754665.1 Bison bison bison | reverse complement strand
GTTTAAAAAAAAAGAAAAAGAAAAGAAAACTTTTTACAGAGTAAAAACACACTGAAAAATCTGGAGGGAGAGTGATCCTGCCTGTATTGAAGGCTAAACCTGGGGGAGACTTCGCTCTACAAAATAGTTGGCCTCAAGGTATAAAAGGTAATAATATGTTAAAAGGTAAAAGACAGTTGAAGAATCCACCTGCTAATGCAGGAGACACAGGTTCAATCCTTGGGCCAGGAAGATCCTCTGGAGAAGGAAATGGCTACCCACTCCAGTGTTTTTGCCTGGGAAATCCCATGGAGAGAGGAATCTGGTGGGCTACAGCCCATGGGGATGCAAAACAGCTGGACATGATTCAGCGACTAAACAAAAACAAAAAGGCAGTTATAGGAAAATAAGAACAATCACATACTGCAAACTCCTTTCAGAACTATATACCTAGCCTCCTATCCTACAACTCTAGATTACTTTTAATCAAGTACCTAGAGATCTTTTTGTGTGTATTTGTGAACTGTGATTATTTTACTTAAGTGAAAAAGAATATATAGATCTAAATACAACATAGTGT
>NW_011417936.1:0-559 GCF_000754665.1 Bison bison bison | reverse complement strand
ATGGTCGAGAAAACATCAAATAAATCAGGGAATCGGGTTCAAAAAGGAATGGTCTGTGCCCAGAACATAAAGAGCGAAGGTCCCTGTAGGGTGAGTTGATGGGTCCCTTGCCACCTCTGTATTGAGGTTCTTCATTCCCTAGTAGCAGGGCCTGGGTTATCTCCCACCTTATTTTCTCCTAAAGCCTTTGCTTTAGGAGATTCAGTAGAGAACCCCTCAAGACATCTGTGAGCTGGCCTGGCCTGTTCCTCCAATAAGGGAGCAGCCCTCCCATCCTGGGGGTGCTGCCAGCGTGCAGTAAAGTGGGGGTCATGATGATAATTTGAGTATATCCCTGCAGGACCAATGTCCAGGGCTTACTGGCCTTATAGCTCCTGTGCGTTCCTAGAACTTGGGAAAGAATAGTATTTCTCAGATGATGGTAAAGTGTTCAGCTCTCAAATGTCATTCACAGAAACCTGGGCCTGGGGAAGGACCTTGGTGCCTGTCTCCCCAGTCCTTTCATAGTTGCCAACCTGTTATGATTATCTCCTCCATTCTTTTGTTTGTTTCTTTCTTT
>NW_011417935.1:0-565 GCF_000754665.1 Bison bison bison | reverse complement strand
GAGCTCCATGCTTATTGCCTGCTGATTGCGTGTTGGTGTCTGCTCAGCTCTTTGAGTATTGCCTCCTGAGGTCCCTGTTCGGTCGCCACCTGCCGGGGACCAGCCCCAACTGATCCAGGGTATTCGAAGGAGAGATGGCCTAGGCGACTATTTATATGCTAATCAGAGATGTCAAGAATATTAGTATGAGGAGAGCTCAGTGGGAAAATTCGGTGGAGAAAAGAGACTGAGTAGCTTGGTTCACGCGGAAGACCAATCAAACTTCAAGACAAGAAGTTTGCACCACTTACGTAGGCCGCAGGCGCCCTCTCGAATAGCGAAAGGTGCCTCACCCTAGACACCTTCTCGAGTGGGTCTTAGCAGCCCAGGCGTAATTAGTAAGCGTGGTGGGTTCCGCGCTCCAGATGGAGACTCAGCTGGAAGTTAAAGGGAAGAATGACAAGGAACTTTAGGAATTGGAGCTCTAAGTTAACTCTTTGACAGAGAGAGCGAGATGGTGGTGGGGGACAGCCCCCAGTGAAATCAGAGGTGAGAGCACAAAGCAATACAGTAGGCAGACTCCGGT
>NW_011417934.1:0-595 GCF_000754665.1 Bison bison bison | reverse complement strand
CAAGATGATGCTATTGAAGGAAAACAGGTAAAGGGAATTAGACATCTCAGTATTATTTCTTCCAGCTGAATGAGAATGTAAAATTATCTCAGTACAAATTTCAATGAAAAATAAGTGACAAAAATAACGGAAAGTTCAAAGACTGCCTACTCAAAACTTTGGCAGATGTTCTTTCTTTTTTCACTTGGAATTTTAAAAAGTTGAAATCTTCCTACTAATAATTGCAAATAGTTGTTTATTATCTAGGAATATCATTCACTAGTTAAATAAGTTGGTTTTCTAAGATGTAAATGGATATAGTATTTTCTTGACAGTGATGTTATTAGTATTAAAAAATATATCTTAAGTACCTGATACATAGAAACCATTTTAAACCCCATCACATTGGAGATAATTTTTCATTTGTAGATTTTTTAGGACCCCTGCTCTTCTACTTTTGCTTTTCCTTTTGTCTTCAGAAATTTTCTTATGAGTTTAATTTTCTTATATGTCTGTGTAGCCCCCAGAACATGAAAAATAAAAGTAAAACTTTTCATTATGGAGACCAAAGCTTAAAACTAATAGTCAAAAAGAGATATTGGATTATCTGTGGGTT
>NW_011417933.1:0-752 GCF_000754665.1 Bison bison bison | reverse complement strand
ATCAAGTCATATCGAATCTTCATTTCAGATTGAAGATGCATTCCATGGTATTGCCATCTTAAGTCTTTCCATCGCTATGGAATATCTGTCCATGTATTCAGGATCTTTTTCAGCCACGGTGTAGAATTTCCAGTGTGCCAGTCTTGCATCCTCGTGACATCCGTGGCAAAGCATTTGATTCATGTTAGACAGTATAGAAAGGGAATATTTTTAAAAAATTCCTTTTCAGATTATTATCTGCTAGTGTACACAGGTAAAACTGTGTACTCATTCATTTTTATCACTTTGGACATCTTGAGAGTTGTCTTTCCTTTCTTTGCTTTCTCGTACTTGAAGAGTATCCTGGCACATACATGTTCTGCCTCACCCCTAATCTCAGTCATGTGTTCAAAGAACTTCTGTCCGTTTATTTATTTGTTTTTGGTAACATTGAATTCGTTTTGACTATGCTGGGTCTTTGCTGCTCGCTGGAAGTTGCTAGGACCTCTGGACTGCAGTCTCCCATCTCTTGCTGACCTCTTGTTGACCTCTGCAGAATCCTGGTTGGTGGGAGCTTGTTAGTTCCTTGTTCCTTACCCGGACCTCCTGTGGTAAGTGTTTTCTCTCCTCTGTGGCCTGGTAAGGCTGGGTGGTCATTGGCATCCCAAAGGTGGCTAGAAGACAATGATTTAGGCAGGCTTGTGAATAGATAGGGGAGAAGGCAATGGCACCCCACTCCAGTACTCTTGCCTGGAAAATCCCATGGACGGAAG
>NW_011417932.1:0-635 GCF_000754665.1 Bison bison bison | reverse complement strand
TAACATCAGGGCTTCGCTTCGTAAAATTAACTTCAGTAAGTTTCTGTGCCTGCAGAACAAAGATAGTTAATACTGAGTTGAGTTCTTTCAGGAGCTTCCTCTCTTTTTCTTTTGATATCTCTATATTTTTTTCAGGCAACGGCAGTTTGTTTTTTTTTACAAATGTATTGAATATCTGTCAAGATGACTATTTTGTTATTGTCTTTTGGTGAATTTCCTTGTCTACTTTGCTTGTTCTTTCAGGTAAAATTTATTGTTTTATTAATGTTGCCAAAACATTGTCAGTAAAATTACTATTTATAAAAATAAATGTTTTTAAAAATTATTTCTGCTGCCCATCTTTTTACAAATAACATAGCTATTTTTTTGTTTGTTTCTTTTCTTTAAATAATCTTATTGTGTTGTCCAGAAATTCTAAACAGTGAGGTGTAAATGGGTTTTCTGGTTCTTAGTACCATCAAAGGCAATGAGGATATGGCTTAATAAATTTCTGTTTCTGTTTTTAGATTTTAAAGAGAATTGTTTCATTGGATATTTACAACATCTGTTGAGACATTTACTTTTCTTTCTTTCTCCCTTACTTTCCTTTTCTTCCTTTCTTCCCATGACTGTCTTCCTCTTTCTTTCCTTCCCTT
>NW_011417931.1:0-644 GCF_000754665.1 Bison bison bison | reverse complement strand
TTTTCCCTGTCAGATGTAAACAATCTCCTATTCCAAATGCTCAGATAGTTTTTACTGACGGGTCAGCAAATGATAAAGCCTCCATAGTCACTAAAAATCACCAAAAGGTTTTAGAAACACGGGAAACTTCAGCTCAAAGAGCTGAAATAACAGCAGTCATAGAGGCTTTTGCTGTGTTTGGAGATGAGGAATTTAACCTTTATTCTGATTCTCAGTATATTGTCAGGTTGTTTCCACACATTGAAACTGTGGTTTTTGACCTAAAAATAAACTACCATATTTCATTTGTTAACTAAATTACAGCAACAAATTTGGAAAAGAATAAAATATTTTTCACTGGACACATTCAGGCTCATTCCGGATTGCCTGGCCCTTTAAATGCCTTTAATGACTTGGCTGACTTGTTAACCAGAAATACAGTGGCTACTGTGATTGAGGAGGCCAGAGCCTCTCACTTACTTCATCATCAAAATGCTACTGCTTTAAGATATCAATTCCAAATTCCCAGAGAGACTACTCGAGAGATTGTGCGCTCTTGCTTACACTGCCCCACTGTTTATAATAGTCTACCTATGGGAGTTAACCCTCGCGGTCTCAAACCTAACGTACTCTGGCAAATGGATGTAACTCATGTCTCTTCATTT
>NW_011417930.1:0-575 GCF_000754665.1 Bison bison bison | reverse complement strand
ACATAGAGAGCAGACTATGTGATTACCAAGAGGGGAAGGGTGGGGGAGGCATAGATTGGGAGCTGGTGATGAGCAGATGCAAACTATAATGTTAATATATAGAATAGATAAACAAGATCCTACTGTATAGCACAAGGAAATATATTCATAATTTGTGATAAATAATAACGGAAAAGGATATGGAAAATATTGTGTGTGCATGTGTGCATGTTTACATATGAAGGAAAGGAAAGGTAAAAGGAAAGAAAGGAAAGGACAACTCTTGGCAAGCACGTACAGAAAGTGGATCCTTGTGTGTTATGGGTAGATTTTAAAATGGTGCAACTGCTACAGAAAACAGTATAAAGGCTCCTCAGTAAATTAAAAATAGAACTACCACATGATTCAGCAATTCCACTTCTGGATATAAATTCAAAAGAAGTTAACATGGGTCTTGAGATATTTGCACAGCCACGCTCAAAGCAGCGCTAATCACAACATCTAAGGGTTGGAAGCATCTAAACGTCCATCAAATGTGATATATATACAATGGAATATTATTTAGCCATATAGAGGAAATTTTGCCACATGCTACA
>NW_011417929.1:0-670 GCF_000754665.1 Bison bison bison | reverse complement strand
CCTGCTTCAGGGCAGGGCCCGAGATGTTGGTTCAGAGGTATGTGTCGGGGGACTAACTAGGGCAGAACCTAGACTGGTTCAGTGCAGTGACCGAGATGTGGACTCATGAGCAAAGTGCTGGACCCAGCCTAGTTCAGTGCAGTGAGTGAGATGTGGGCTCAACGAACTCGTTTCCTCGAGGGCTTGACCACTCGGAAGGTTACAGCCTGCTTTGTGCAGGGACCACGATGTGGGCTCAGGACTGCACTGGAAAAAAAGATGATTCCATTACTAATGAGTGTAATGCCTATGTATAACAACTAGGTGTAACTAGTCCATTGTGCCATTTAGGAGCACCTCAAGATGCAAGGCAAATTCAAGGAAGTAGGAAAGGGGAATTAACAGTACCACAATTATAATGGGGGACTTTAATACCCCACTCACACCTATGGATACATCAACTGAAAAGAAAATTAGCAAAGAATCATGAGCTGTAAATGTACCTTTGTGTGTTATCTGCCTTTACACTTACTGTAGTGCCTCTAGTATGGCAGGAGGAGATACTATATAGTTGTCCATATTTCCACTGTCAGGAAGTTACCTAGAACAATTGGTAGAGTTGGGAAATTGATAGAAAAGTCCTAATACAAAGATGTACCTTGTAAACTAGTGCTATCTCCTTTTTTATAAG
>NW_011417928.1:0-509 GCF_000754665.1 Bison bison bison | reverse complement strand
GAGTGCATATTGCATATTGCATATTGAGTGCAGCACTTTCCACAGCATCATCTTTCAGGATCTGGAATAGCTCAACTGGAATTCTATCACTGCTGGGAGCCAGTGAAGTACTCGCCCATGACAAAGGTCATGAGGAAGGAGGCTCGGCATACGCAAAGGCGGGATCGAGCTTCAGGAGTCCCCCTGGAAATTCTCGAGCATATACCCCCAAAACCAGAGTCTGCCTACTTTCTGCTTGTGCTTTCACCTAAACCTCTGACTTTACGGGGGGCTCTCCCCCACTACCTCTCTCTGAAAAAAGAGTTAGCTTCCAGTTCCAGTTAATAATTCCTGGGTGTGACAGTGTTTAACCTACAGACTTCTTTGGAAATCCTCTAGCCTGCCTGAATAGGTTTTTCCGGCCACATGTGACTGTTCAGAGCCTCCCAACTGTGAGAGGCAGGAGATGTTCTAAACTGTCTAAACACAGATTCTTTTGAGTAATTAAAAGATTGATTAGAAATTGTATT
>NW_011417927.1:0-628 GCF_000754665.1 Bison bison bison | reverse complement strand
GTTCCATGCCTCAACCCAAGACGAGGCCTGACTCTCCTGTCCCCAGTCTGCAGGGACCCTGCGATCGGAGTCTGAAATCAGAGGAACCCTGAGGTTCCTGCCTCAACTGGAGATGAGGCCCTCTTCCAATGCACCAAACCCCGTGGTGTCCCGAGAGGCCCCCCCCCCACCTCCAGTTTCCCTGACTTCTCAGAGCCACCATGAGAAGCCCCCTGAGGTCACCTGCACAAGTCGAGGGAAGCCAGGGTTTCCTGCCTCAACCCGAGAAAGACCTCGAGAGACCTTCTTCAACACGTCTCGAGGCCAGGTTCCCCTACCATGACTCGAGAGCAATGACGCGCTCCCCCTCGCCACTCGCATGGAGACGCGATTTCCCTGGCGCCCCACGAGAGGCTCACTGACCTCGCCGTCGTACCTCGTGAGAAACCGCACCCTGGGGCCGCCGCTCGAGAACCACCCCGAGACTCCCCCGTCATCGCGGAGATGAGGGCCTTCGTCTCCTGCATGGCCTAGAGGCCAACCTCGCGACCTCTCTCCAAACGCCTCAGGAGGCTTGACTCCCTTTAGTCCACCCAGTGAGCTCCAAGAGATAGCCGTCGCGACTCGAGAGCAGAGCGGGGTTCTTTGC
>NW_011417926.1:0-501 GCF_000754665.1 Bison bison bison | reverse complement strand
GGGAGTCAAGCCTCCTGAGGCGTTTGGAAAGAGGTCGCGAGGTTGGCCTCTAGGCCATGCAGGAGACGAAGGCCCTCATCTCCGCGATGACGGGGGAGTCTCGGGGTGGTTCTCGAGCGGCGGCCCCAGGGTGCGGTTTCTCACGAGGTACGACGGCGAGGTCAGTGAGCCTCTCGTGGGGCGCCAGGGAAGTCGGGTCCCCATGCGAGTGGCGAGGGGAGCGCGTCATTGCTCTCGAGTCATGGTAGGGGAACCTGGCCTCGAGACGTGTGGAAGAAGGTCTCTCCAGGTCTTTCTCGGGTTGAGGCAGGAAACCCTGGCTTCCCTCGACTTGTGCAGGTGACCTCAGGGGGCTTCTCATGGTGGCTCTGAGAAGTCAGGGAAACTGGAGGTGGGGGGGGGGCCTCTCGGGACTCCACGGGGTTTGGTGCTTTGGAAGAGGGCCTCGTCTGCAGTTGAGGCAGGAACCTCAGGGTTCCTCTGATTTCAGACTCCGATCGC
>NW_011417925.1:0-569 GCF_000754665.1 Bison bison bison | reverse complement strand
ATTAATTTTGCTTTTATTGTTTTGTCACCAACACCATCCTCAATATCTGTAGCTACATGCTGTTCATAAAAGGATTCATCTTACAGAAGAACATCACTAAGCTTTAAAAGCAGAGGTGTTATGGAATTGAGAGGGCTGACAAGCCACTGTTCGGGCTCCAACTGAGACGATCTATATTCATCTACTTATTTTACTTCTTTTCTTCTTGCTTGCTTCACTGCCCTGTCATCTCTACAGATATCTTTGTAGATTATAAACTTTTGCTTGATATATAACTCAAATCTTGAAGGTGATTTTAGCTAAAATAACTCGAGCCACATGGAGCCTATGTGTTATGTACTATGCTCCTGGGAAGTCAAGGACCGATCTTGGGACCCAAGAGGTGAAGAGACAAGGAAGAACAGGGCGTTGACACGAGACACACCTGAGTCTTAGCCCTACTTCGGACTGCCGCTGGAAGCCACAGTGTCCTCATCTATAAAGTACTGACTGTAAGTAACTGATTAATTCATTTGTAACTCAGTAAGCATTTACGTAGGTGAGTAATGTGAACCACCTAAAGTATTAAA
>NW_011417924.1:0-721 GCF_000754665.1 Bison bison bison | reverse complement strand
GTGCTACACAACAGATTCTTGTTGCTTATCTATCCTATTAATTGTGTTTTTAGTCACTGAGTCGTGTCTGACTTTTCCCTCCCCTAGACTGTAGCCCACCAGGCTTCTCTGTCCACAGGATTTCCCAGGCAAGAATACTGAAGTAATTTGCCATTTCCTTCTCCAGTGGATCTTCTTGACCCAAGGGTTGAACCCACATCTCCTGTATTGGCAGGCAGATTCTTTACTGCTGAGCCATCAGGGAAGCCCATAGCAGTGTGTACATGTTAATCCAAAACTCCTAATTTGTCCATTTCCTTCACCCCTCCTCCCCACTGGCAACCACAGCTTTGCTCTCCACATCTATGAGTCTGTCTCTGTTCTGTAAATAAGTTCATCTGTATCATTTTTAAGTATTCCACATGTAAGTGGCATCATACAATGCTTGTCCTTCTCTGTCTGATTTACTTAATATGATAATCTCTAGGTCCATCCATGTTGCTGCAAATAGGCAAAATTTACTATTCTTTTTATTGGTCTGAGCAATATTCTAGTGTGTGTGTGTGTGTGTGTGTGTGTGTGTGTGTATACACACACCACATCTTCTTTATCCATTTGTCTGTTGGTGGACATTTAGGTTGCTTCCATGTCTTGGCTACTATAAATAGTGCTGCTATAAATAGTGGCATGCTTGTGTCTTTTGTATTAGAATTGTCTCCAGATATATGCTCAGGAATGCAAT
>NW_011417923.1:0-637 GCF_000754665.1 Bison bison bison | reverse complement strand
GCAATAAAGAAAGTGAAAGTGAAGTCGATTAGTCGGGTCCAACTCTTTGCAACCCCATGGACTGTAGCTTATCAGGCTCCTCCGTCCATGGGATTTTCCAGGCAAGAGCACTGGAGTGGGGTGCCATTTCCTTCTCCCTCTAGTGCAATAGTCCTGAATAAAATTTTCCTTATCATTTTAACAATACCAGACTAATTTTTCCCTTAACCTGAGGACAATTGAAAGATGAATAAAGTATATATGTCCTCAAGCAACTGACTGTCTAGACGTGGAAAGAGGCCTGGGGTACAGCGACATGAATACAAGGCAGCCTGCACTGAGTGCTATGGACGGTTAACACTACAAGCAAAGTGCTGCATTTTAGTTTATTTTGTGTAATCATCCTTGTCATTTTTATATATGGTTGAACAGGTTCTTATGAGCGTTACCCATTTTTCAGTGCATGTAAAGGTTTTAGGGTGTTACAAGGAGGTGTTAAAATTGGCTCACAGAAACTCTCAAGGGTATGAATTTCAGCAAAAACACAAGAGAAGCCTGAATTCCCTTGGGGAATATTAAGTTCAGATGGCAGAGTTATTTTGGCCAAAATATAAATACAGAAGAGTCACAAGAAGAAAGGTGAATTAAATTGAATCAA
>NW_011417922.1:0-583 GCF_000754665.1 Bison bison bison | reverse complement strand
AGGGTGGTGGGATAAGGGACTGAGGTTTCCTATGTATCAGAATCATTGCTTTTTGGGGTCAGTTGCTAGAATTTTGGTGTTCAGGCAACTTTAGTCAAAATCACAGTCACTATTGTTCAGGGAACAAAAGTTCTCGTTCTAACAGTCTCATTTGTTAACAAGAATTTATTGATTTGAACAGAGAAAAGGGAAGTGAGGACAAAGAAAGAAGAGTAGGAGCAACATTTTATAATTTATTAGGATTTCTTTTCAGTTATAAAAAAACAAAAAAAAGTACGACACTTTTGGACTCTGGGACTCATGTATTAACTGCTTTTCTAACTGTATCAGTGTTTAAGTCTCTATTTTATCACCCTAGATCATTGTTATGGCGTGCATGGAGTTTGAAATGGGAAAGGTGAGTTGCTGTTTAGTAAACCTAACGGAAAAAGAAACGAGGGGAACTTGGTAGCAGAATTTTCCTTAACTGTGACTTGGTAGACATTTATGCTCATCTTCCTAGTCTTCAGTTTGGGAATGCCAAATGATTCTCAAGGCTTTTTTTAAACCCGTGAGAACCTCTTTTGCCCATTTCCCCTGTGTT
>NW_011417921.1:0-513 GCF_000754665.1 Bison bison bison | reverse complement strand
CTGAGCCTCTCTATCCTATAGAATGTGATGAATCTCACTTCATATCTCATGAAAACATTTGAGATCCCTACATGATTTAAGTGGTATAATCCCTAATACATTTGAACCTGAAAGTCTTTTATTTCTCAAAGCCTGCTCCATAGACAGATTTTATCAATATCACCTGGAGCACTTGCTACAATGAAACAGGGATCTGCATTTGGCAGCCTGGAAGACTGTTAAACACAATGGTTAATGAATGATCAGGGCACATATTTAGGAAAAATCTGGGCAGTGCTGGATATGGGGGGAAATGGCAGTACGAGACTTTTAGTCTGGTTCTCTGAGGTGCAATTAATTTATTGTCATACACTAATGGAATGGCTGAGCACCAAAAATTGATGCTTTTGAACTGTGGTGTTGGAGAAGACTCTTGAGAGTCCCTTGGACTGCAAGGAGATCCAACCAGTCTATTCTGAAGGAGATGAGCCCTGGGATTTCTTTGGAAGGAATGATGCTAAAGCTGAAACTCCA
>NW_011417920.1:0-764 GCF_000754665.1 Bison bison bison | reverse complement strand
AATGGTCTCAAGACAAGGCAGCCCTTGCCAACCAAACTGCTTCCAATACAAGAAAACATTGACCTCAGTGAATGTCAGAGTCCCGTGAACTGGGAACTAGTCAATATTAAATATCTAGTAGTTTTGGTTTTGCTCCTCTACTGTAGGCATGTCTAAGAGTCATCCACATTAAGCACAAAATGTTCATAGGGCCTCGGTTTGTTCTAAGGTAAAAATTGCTATATCGTTATATCTGTCACAAGCTTGTCAACAAGAAAGTAGCTCGAAAGAACAGGAAGAAACGAAAAATTAAATGTGATATGAGCTTTTAGATAAACTATGAACACTAATTACACTCTACAATATCTGCCTATGAGAGTCTTGATTGAAGGCAGAGGAGAAGGGGACGTACAGAGGATAAGATGGTTGGATGGCATCGACTGATTCGATGGACATGAGTTTGAGCAAGCCCCTGGAGTTGGTGATGGGACACGGAAGCCCAGCGTCCTGCAGGCCACGGGGTCCCAAAGAGTCAGACACGACTGAGCCACTGAACGGAACTGAACTTACAATCGTTTCTCCAGGTGTTTGGTTACCCGAGTTTCTATCCTGTGCTAAACTAAGTGACGACAGTGTACTGAAGAGCTGGGTCATTTCCAAATAAATTAAAGTTCTAGAAACATTCACGCCTTGAAAGGACCTCCCTTTTACACAGAAACAAAAGAGATTTTTGACCTATCCAATAATAGTGTCTGGCACCATCCTGACATGTGAAACGTAAGAAA
>NW_011417919.1:0-533 GCF_000754665.1 Bison bison bison | reverse complement strand
GAGATTCCCCCGTCATCGAGAGATGAGGGCCTTCGTCTCCTGCATGGCCTAGAGACCAATCTCGCGACCTCTCTCCAAACGCCTCAGGAGGCTTGACTCCCTTGAGTCCAGCCAGTGAGCTTCAAGAGATACCCGTCGCGATTCGAGAGCAGAGCGGGGTTCTTTGCTTCCACTCGAGATGAATGCCTGTCTCCCCGGGTGCGTCTGGAATGCAACCCCGAGATCCCTGTCGCCCCTGGAGAGGAACATTGGCTTCTGGACACAAGCCTAGATGAGGTCTATTGGCCCTGCAGTCACTCGAGAGCAATCCCCAGCTTTCCTTCGCAACTCGAATGGAAGATTTGACTCGCCTGGGCCAACACAAGAGGCATCCTGAATTCCCCGTCGTAACTCGAGAATCCCGCCGTAACTCGAGAAAAACCACGTGGCTCCCCCGTCATCGCAAGATGAAGCCCTTTCCCACTACAGCGCCTCAGGAGAAGTCCCACGTTAGGAATTGGAGGTCGAAAGGGCACTTGGCACCCTTGATGCGA
>NW_011417918.1:0-513 GCF_000754665.1 Bison bison bison | reverse complement strand
ACACAGTACAAAGGCTTTGGCATAGTACAATAAAGCAGAAATAGATTGTTTTTCTGGAACTCTCTTGCTTTTTTGATGATCCAGCAGATGTTGGCAATTTGATCTCTGGTTCCTCTGCCTTTTCTAAAACCAGCTGGAACATCTGGAAGTTCACGGTTCACATATTGCTGAAGCCTGGCTTGGAGAATTTTGAGCATTACTTTACTAGCGTGTGAGATGAGTGCAATTGTGCAGTAGTTTGAGCATTCTTTGGCATTGCCTTTCTTTGGGATTGGAATGAAAACTGACCTTTTCCAGTCCTGTGGCCACTGCTGAGTTTTCCAAATTTGCTGGCATATTGAGGGCAGCACTTTCACAGCATCATCTTTCAGGATTTGAAATAACTCAACTGGAATTCCATCACCTCCACTAGCTTTGTTCATAGTGATGCGTTCTAAGGCCCAGTTGACTTCACATTCCAGAATGTCTGGCTCTAGGTCAGTGATCACACCATCGTGATTATCTTGGTCATGA
>NW_011417917.1:0-683 GCF_000754665.1 Bison bison bison | reverse complement strand
AAGTATTGAATACCAGATTACAAGATCCTTGAGAACGTAAATTAGTGTATGTTCCACATCATACCTAAATGTCATATAGTATGAGATTGATACGATATATGTTCATGATTTTTTGTTGTGGTTGACGTAAAAATAACAGGGTGACCTCTTGAGGCAGACAGTACCTGTAGGTATCCTTTGAGGGGAAATTAAAATTAAGCGAGCACTTCCAACCTGTGAGAAAGAGGGCAGACAGTTTCTTTGAATCAGATCTGCTAAAACTCGCATGGAGTATTGCCTTTAGTTATGTACAAGTGGTATAGGAAGGTTTCCCCTCAAGGGGGAACCTGGGACCCCTTGAGCAAAGAAAGATCCCTAGGATGGAGTTAGACTAATTTGCATAAGGAACTTGGAACTTCTGGAAGAGATGAACTAAAATGTATATCTTAATCACCTGAGATTTAGCCCTGGGAGGCAGCCAGGGGTGGCGGGGTTGGTGAAAACTGTGGGAAGCTGAGTCAGGATGTCCCTGATCTAGGTACAGAGGCAGAGAAGAGCACTGGGCTCCTCCTGAGGAAAATTCATCTGCCGAAAGGGCAGAGGTGGTTTCACCTCAAAGTTACAGAAGCATACCGCATCGTTCACTTACGGGACACCTTCTGAGTCTGAGTGAGTCCTAGCAATGTGGTCACACTGTTGCAACT
>NW_011417916.1:0-620 GCF_000754665.1 Bison bison bison | reverse complement strand
GAGCGCGTCATTGCTCTCGAGTCATGTGGGGGAACCTGGCCTCGAGACGTGTTGAGAAGGTCTCTCGAGGCTTTCTCGGGTTGAGGCGGAAACCCTGGCTTCCTCGACTTGTGCAGGTGACCTCATGGGGCTTCCCATGGTGGCTCTGAGAAGGTCAGGGGGAACTGGAGGCGGGAGGGGGGCCTCTCGGGACTCCACGGGGTTTGGTGCATTGGAAGAGGGCCTCATCTCCAGTTGAGGCAGGAACCTCAGGGTTCCTCTGATTTCAGACTCCGATCGCAGGGTCCCTGCAGACTGGGGACAGGAGAGTCAGGCCTCGTCTTGGGTTGAGGCATGGAACTCCGCTTGCCTCTCGAGGTGTCCCCGGGGAGAGAGGCCACTTGTCGAGCGGTATTTGGAACCTGGGGGTCTTTTCCGGACGATGCACGGGCGAGTCACTGCCCCTTCGTGTTGACTTCGTTCACAGGGTGGAGTTCGGAGAGGTGTCCGGGCATCGGGTTCTTACCAAGAGGGGACCGGGAAATCGGGGTGCTTCGCAATGTGGAAGCACCCACGAGGCCACGTCTGGAATGTCGTCGTGAGAACGGCCTCATCCTGAGGTGCGACCAGACGGTGGGGAA
>NW_011417915.1:0-561 GCF_000754665.1 Bison bison bison | reverse complement strand
ACACGTCTCGAGGCCAGATTCCCCTACCATGACTCGAGAGCAATGACGCGCTCCCCCTCGCCACTCGCATGGAGACCCGACTTCCCTGGCGCCCCACGAGAGGCTCACTGACCTCGCCGTCGTACCTCGTGAGAAACCCCACCCTGGGGCCGCCGCTCGAGAACCACCTCGAGACTCCCCCGTCGTCGCGGAGATGAGGGCCTTCGTCTCCTGCATGGCCTAGAGGCCAGCCTTGCGACCTCTCTCCAAACGCCTCAGGAGGCTTGACTCCCTTTAGTCCACCCAGTGAGCTCCAAGAGATACCCGTCCCGACTCGAGAGCAGAGCGGGGTTCTTTGCTTCCACTCGAGATGAATGCCTGTCTCCCCGGGTGCGTCTGGAATGCAACCCCGAGATCCCGGTCGCCCCTGGAGAGGAACATTGGCTTCTGGACACAAGCCTAGATGAGGTCTATTGGCCCTGCAGTCACTCGAGAGCAATCCCCAGCTTTCCCTCGCAACTCGAATGGAAGATGGGACTTCCCTGGGCCAACACAAGAGGCATCCCGAATTCCCCGTCGTAA
>NW_011417914.1:0-603 GCF_000754665.1 Bison bison bison | reverse complement strand
GACAGAGTTATATGGATCAGAGCAAACTGAGGAGGGAGATAAAGGTTTCTAGGAGGAGTAAAGGGAGAGTAAAAAGGCAAGAGTGCAATCAACTAGGAATTAAATTAATAAGTGAAAATAGATTCTAAATACAGAATTCCTAAAGGATAAACATTTATTAATAAAAAGTTTACAAAATCAAAGATTAAGAACCTAGAATAGGATTTAAACTCCTATGATTACTGGAAGAAAATTTAGAAGTCAAAATAATTATCACACATTTATATTGTGGTATATAGAAATGAAATTAAAAGGAATGATAAGGAACAAAAGAGTGTTTAATTAAAAAACATGAAAACAGTAAAGAATAATCTACCAATTTCTCTAGAGAAATTGTTGTGAGTTTAGTGGTGCCAGATCAGTGTCAGACAATCTCTTTTTCCTGCTTCTACTTGTTGTCCAATACTATTGCTGTCCTTGAATTGCACAGTTTCTACATTAGCTTCAGAGTTTCAATCTGTAGCTTCTGTCACTTCTGGGCTAGTTCACCCTTCTTTGCTTATTTTTACTTCCTCATTTTGCAATTCTCTTCTGTGACATGCTTACACAAGACTAGTTTGCACC
>NW_011417913.1:0-814 GCF_000754665.1 Bison bison bison | reverse complement strand
ATGAGGGCCTTCATCTCCTGCATGGCCTGGAGACCAATCTCGCGAACTCTCTCCAAACGCCTCAGGAGGCTTGACTCCCTTGAGTCCACCCAGTGAGCTCCAAGAGATACCCGTCGCGATTCGAGAGCAGAGCGGGGTTCTTTGCTTCCACTCGAGATGAATGCCTGTCTCCCCGGGTGCATCTGGAATGCAACCCCGAGATCCCTGTCGCCCCTGGAGAGGAACATTGGCTTCTGGACACAAGCCTAGATGAGGTCTCTTGGCCCTGCAGTCACTCGAGAGCAATCCCCAGCTTTCCTTCGCAACTCGAGTGGAAGATTGGACTTGCCTGGGCCAACACAAGAGGCAGACTGAATTCCCTGTCGTAACTCGAGAATCCCGCCGGAACTCGAGAAAACCACGTGGCTCCCCGTCATCGCAAGATGAAGCCCTTTCCCGCTACAGCGTCTCAGGAGAAGTCCCACGTTAGGAATTGGAGGTCGAAAGGGCACTTGGCACCCTTGATGTGACCCACAAAGTTCCCCGAAATCCCGGTCTCCCTCGAGAGGAACACTGAGGTTTTCCGGCACCCCTCCTCTGAGCCCTTTCTCCCCTCCTGATCTGGACAGGAGGGTCGACTCCCCTGCTTTGTCTGGAAGGGGTTCCCGACCTTCCGGTCGCACCTCAGGATGAGGCCGGTCTCACGAAGACATTCCAGACGTGGCCTCGTGGGTGGTTCCACATTCCGTAGGACCCCGATTTCCCGGTCCCTCTTGAGAAGAACCCAATGCCCGGACACCTCTCCGAACTCCACCCTGTGAATGAAGTCCACACG
>NW_011417912.1:0-530 GCF_000754665.1 Bison bison bison | reverse complement strand
GATATATTTGTAAGGGAGAAGGTAGTTTCCCTGCCCAATTCCTCCATCATCTTGAAACCACCCCCCTTCTATAGTAAGTTTTGAAATCAAGAAATTTGAAACTTCAAACTTTATTTTGTTTACACATTATTTTGCCTATTCAGGCTGTTAGAATTCCATGTGAATTTCAGGATGGAAATTCTGAAGACCTCATTATAGTTAGAGACTGTCATCTGTGCATCACTTTTAGTATTGACAGCATTACATCTTCTAGCCTGTGAACACAAGATGCCTTTACATTTGTTGGCATCTTTATTAATTTCTTTCAGCAATATTTTCTAGTTTTCCATATAAATCTCTTTTTCCCCTTGTAAAGTTGTTTCTAGTATTTTACTCTATAGTTCATGGGAGAAGGCAATGGCACCCTACTCCAGTACTCTTGCCTGGAAAATCCCATGGATGGAGGAGCCTGGTAGGCTGCAGTCCATGGGGTCGCTAAGAGTCAGACACGACTGAGCGACTTCTTTCACTTTCCACTTTCATGCATTGGA
>NW_011417911.1:0-689 GCF_000754665.1 Bison bison bison | reverse complement strand
GCTGATCTTAGAGGAAATGCTTACATTTTGACACCATTGAAAATAATGTTTGCTGAGAGATTTTCCTATATGACCTTTCTTATGTTAAGGTAGGTATCTTCCATGCCCATTTATGGAGTGCTTTTTAAACTGGTATTTAGTTTTGTCAAAACCTTTCTCTGCATTGATCAAGATTATCATATGCTTTTTATCTTTCAGTTTGTTAATATAGTGTATCACATTGATTGATTTGCAGATAGCGAAGAATCTTTGAATCCCTGGGATAAACCCCACTTCAACTTGGTGTATGATCCTTTTCATGTGTTTTGTTTGGTTTTTGCTACAATTTTTCCCCAGGATTTTTGCATTGATGTTCATCAGTGATGTTAGCCTGTAATTTTCTTTTCTGTGTGGCATTTCTGTTTCCTTTTGGTTCATGGTGATGGTGGCCTCGCAGAATGAGTTGGGAATGCTCCTCCCTCCACATTTTTCTGGAACAGTTTGACCAGCATAGGTATTATCACATCTCTACCATTTGAAAGCATTCATCTGTGAAGTCCCGGGCATTTCTTTGTTGGAGACTTTTGATCCCAGTTAGTAGTGCTTGTGATTGATCTGTTCATAGTTAGAGCTTGTGACTGGTGTTGGTGCTTGACTTATTCATATTTTCTATTTCTTCCTGGTTCAGCCTTAGAAGATTGTACTTTTCT
>NW_011417910.1:0-605 GCF_000754665.1 Bison bison bison | reverse complement strand
AAAAGAGGCTTTTCACATTAAAACTATTAACCACCTCAGGGCGGGTGCAAGACCAGCTCTGCTGAGGCTGGTCTAAGATGCGCTGGGCAAAGCTTGGGGGAGTGAGCCTTTGCAGGGGGTCCAACCATTCCTGGAAAGTGAACTCACTGACCCTGGCATGGCCAATAACCCCGGAACCACAACAGTGGCTATTCATGCCAGTGACTCCCCCCTTAGACCAGCTGCAAAGACGTGTAATCATTCACCACCACCACAATCACAACGACAACAGCAGCCAACATTCGCTGCACGCTTCCTGTGCGCCAGGCGCTGTGCCGAGCACTCCGCTTGCAGCAGCTCACACAACTCTGTCCGCCATAAGGCAGGTAATATTACAATCCCCATTTCACAGATAAGGGGGTGAAGCTCAGAGATCCTGAGAATCAGCCTCAGGTGACACTGAGAGGGATAGAATGGGATAATTAAATAGTTCAGGAGTCCCACTAGGGGATTAAAGACAGAGTGGGAATTGTAAGGGGGTTTGGGAGCCTGCTCTAAGCTAGGAACTGCTGAAGAAAAGAAGCCGGTCACCTAGCGACAATCTGTACCACCTGAAGGAAGACCAG
>NW_011417909.1:0-615 GCF_000754665.1 Bison bison bison | reverse complement strand
TGAATCGCAGCACTCCACGGCCTCCCTGTCCATCACCAACTCCCAGAGTTCACTCAGACTCACGTCCATCGAGTCAGTGATGCCATCCAGCCATCTCATCCTCTGTTGTTCCCTTCTCCTCCTGCCCCCCAATCCCTCCCAGCATCAGAGTCTTTTCCAATGAGTCAACTCTTCGCATGAGGTGGCCAAAGTACTGGAGTTTCAGCTTTAGCACATTCCTTCCAAAGAAATCCCAGGGCTGATCTCCTTCAGAATGGACTGGTTGGATCTCCTTGCAGTCCAAGGGACTCTCAAGAGTCTTCTCCAACACCACAGTTCAAAGGCATCAATTCTTTGGCGCTCAGCCTTCTTCACAGTCCAACTCTCACATCCATACATGACCACTGGAAAAACCATAGCCTTAACTAGATGGATCTTAGTTGGCAAAGTAATGTCTCTGCTTTTGAATATGCTATCTAGGTTGGTCATAACTTTCCTTCCAAAGAGTAAGCGTCTTTAATTTCATGGCTGCAGTCACCATCTGCAGTGATTTTGGAGCCCAAAAAATAAAGTCTGACACTGTTTCCACTGTTTCCCCATCTATTTCCCATGAAGTGATGGGACCAGATGCCATGA
>NW_011417908.1:0-604 GCF_000754665.1 Bison bison bison | reverse complement strand
GTGTATATGTACCACAGCTTTCTTATCCATTCATCTGCTGATGGACATCTACGGTTGCTTCCATGTCCTGGCTATTATAAACAGTGCTGCGATGAACATTGGGGTACACGTGTCTCTTTCCCTTCTGGTTTCCTCAGTGTGTATGCCCAGCAGTGGGATTGCTGGATCATAAGGCAGTTCTATTTCCAGTTTTTAAAGGATCTCACACTGTTCTCATAGTGGCTGTACTAGTTTGCGTTCCCACAACAGTGTAAGAGGTTCCCTTTTCTCCACACCCTCTCCAGCATTTATTGCTTGTAGACTTTTGGATTGCAGCCATTCTGACTGGCGTGAAATGGTACCTCATAGTGGTTTTGATTTGCATTTCTCTGATAATGAGTGATGTTGAGCATCTTTTCATGTGTTTGTTAGCCATCTGTATGTCTTTTTTGGAGAAATGTCTGTTTAGTTCTTTGGCCCATTTTTTGATTGGGTCATTTATTTTTCTGGAGTTGAGCTGTAGGAGTTGCTTGTATATTTTTGAGATTAGTTGTTTGTCGGTTGCTTCATTTGCTATTATTTTCTCCCATTCTGAAGGCTGCCTTTTCACCTTGCTAATAGTTTC
>NW_011417907.1:0-566 GCF_000754665.1 Bison bison bison | reverse complement strand
AACAGGCTGAGGCTGAAGTGGTCTCCTTAAACCGTAGGATCCAGCTGGTTGAAGAGGAGCTGAACCGAGCTCAAGAGCGCCTGGCCACTGCGCTGCAAAAGCTGGAGGAAGCTGAGAAAGCTGCTGATGAGAGCGAGAGAGTTATGAAGGTTATTGAAAACCAAGCCTTAAAAGATGAAGAAAAAATGGAACTCCAGGAAATCCAACTCAAAGAAGCTAAGCACATTGCAGAAGAGGCACACAGGAAGTATGAAGAGGTGGCTCGCAAGTTGGTGATTATTGAGGGAGACTTGGAGCGCACAGAGGAGCGAGCGGAGCTGGCAGAGTCCCATTGCCGAAAGATGGGTGAGCAAATCAGACTGATGGACCAGCACCTGAAGTGTCTGAGTGCTGCTGAAGAAAAGTACTCTCAAAAGGAAGACAAATATGAGGAAGAGATAAAGATTCTTACCGATAAACTCAAGGAGGCAGAGACTCGTGCTGAGTTTGCTGAGAAATCAGTAGCCAAGCTGGAAAAGACAATTGATGATTTGGAAGATAAACTGAAATGCACCAAAGAGGAGGAC
>NW_011417906.1:0-538 GCF_000754665.1 Bison bison bison | reverse complement strand
CTTTAGTTATTTGGGATTCAATAGCTTAAGGGCAGGGGAAAGTGGTCCACACAGCTATTCCAACAGAGCTCGGGCTGATATCAGGAATGGAAAAAAGCAGGGGTTCTCCTCCAATACCAGAAAATTCTCCAGCTGCAAACAGCAAACCCCTGTCCTCTTCTGGGAGCAAGGGTGGTGGGTTGGGGGCAGGCGGGCATGGTGAGGAGAGCAGAAAGCAAGCTTACTCCCAAATGATCTGCACTTGAAGACTCAGCACCCGCTGGATTTCAGGGGTCCTCACTGTGGATCTTCATGCTGAACCCCAGGAGCTTTTTCTAGGCAGGGGCTCATGCTTTCTTAAACCAGGTCAGGGGTGTCAGGTCACACCCTGGTCCCCATCCTTATGCCTTCCTCACTCACTCCCTGTCTTCTCTCTCCTTCCCCTTTGCACCACCAAGATTATATCTCAAGCTTTCCTTCCCACTGCCTTTACAGCCCTGTGCACACAGATACATAGAAGGAGGGAGGGTTTCAGAGTAGAAATATGTGTATTTCCATT
>NW_011417905.1:0-519 GCF_000754665.1 Bison bison bison | reverse complement strand
CTTCTGGACACAAGCCTAGATGAGGTCTATTGGCCCTGCAGTCACTCGAGAGCAATCCCCAGCTTTCCTTCGCAACTCGAATGGAAGATTGGACTTGCCTGGGCAAACACAGAGGCATGCTGAATTCCCCGTCGTAACTCGAGAATCCCGCCGTAACTCGAGAAAAACCACGTGGCTCCCCCGTCATCGCAAGATGAAGCCCTTTCCCGCTACAGCGTCTCAGGTGAAGTCCCACGTTAGGAACTGGAGGTCGAAAGGGCACTTGGCACCCTTGATGCGACCCACAAAGTTCCCCGAAATCCCGGTCTCCCTCGAGAGGAACACTGAGGTTTTCCGGCACCCCCTCCTCTGAGCCCTTTCTCCCCTCCTGATCTGGACAGGAGGGTCGACTCCCCTGCTTTGTCTGGAAGGGCTTCCCGACCTTCCGGTCGCACCTCAGGATGAGGCCGGTCTCACGAAGACATTCCAGACGTGGCCTCGTGGGTGGTTCCACATTCCGTAGGACCCCGATTTCCCGGT
>NW_011417904.1:0-532 GCF_000754665.1 Bison bison bison | reverse complement strand
AAAAGTTAGGCTTAAAGCTCAACATTCAGAAAACTAAGATCATGGCATCTGGTCCCATCACTTCATGGTAAATAGATGGGGCAACAGTGGAAACAGTGTCAGACTTTATTTTCTGGGCTCCAAAATCACTGCAGATGGTGACTGCAGCCATGAAATTAAAAGACGCTTACTCCTTGGAAGGAAAGTTATGACCAACCTAGATAGTATATTCAAAAGCAGAGACATTACTTTGCCAACAAAGGTCCGTCTACTCAAGGCTATGGTTTTCCTGTGGTCATGTATGGATGTGAGAGTTGGACTGTGAAGAAGGCTGAGTGCCAAAGAATTGATGCTTTTGAACTGTGGTGTTGGAGAAGACTCTTGAGAGTGCCTTGGACTGCAAGGAGATCCAACCAGTCCATTCTGAAGGAGATCAGCCCTGGGATTTCTTTGGAAGGAATGATGCTAAAGCTGAAACTCCAGTACTTTGGCCACCTCATGTGAAGAGTTGACTCATTGGAAAAGACTTTGATGCTGGGAGGGATTGGGGGCA
>NW_011417903.1:0-622 GCF_000754665.1 Bison bison bison | reverse complement strand
CAATGCTAGATCAGTATCTGTTCAAAATGGGAGAGTAAAATCTTACATGGATATGAAACGGATAAGGCAGACTATTGTAGTGGAGAAACACAGAGTGTAGGTCAAAAAGAATTACAATCTAGTCTAGGCTCAAGGATATACAAGCTAGGGGACTAGATCTACTTATTCATCAATTCTGAGATCCAATTTTCTACCTGAATAATGGGAATGCATACTATCTTACCTGAAATATTTGTTTTATCTGTGAACATCTGAAATTCTATATATGAAAGTTCACTTCAACACAGTGTTATGTAAGTGTGTTAGTTAAGTGACAATTATGATGAAGATTTAGACCCAGAGGGAAAACTTTTGGTTGGGAGAATTTGTAGGATACAAGAGTTCTGCAAGTAATATTGGAAAAACATGATTCCTATTATTACAATATGCCCACACGTATCATGACCTTTGATTTTGTAGAAAGAAACCTGTCCCCATACATTTGTTAAGAGAAAACTAATGCCCAGTTCCTTCACTCTTGAGCTATGTTCTTTGGACAGTTAATTCCAAATTGCATCACTCAGTGGAATGTGATTTTTTAAAGTTTACACTAAATGCATACATACATATACACACACAGATG
>NW_011417902.1:0-706 GCF_000754665.1 Bison bison bison | reverse complement strand
GTCCCATGGTAAGCACAAGATATATAGTTTACAGGTGGTATGCTGTAGGGTTATTTCTGCTCTACTGTCCTTAAGGCATGCCTTTATTTCCTGACACCAAGATCCACTCTATATTTCCTAAGACATGTTTCAATGTTGCTTATCTGTCCCCACAGAGACAGATACATTCCTGATGGTGTTTGCAGCACATCAGCATGGTCAACAAGTTCTTTGAAGACATGATATATTTCCTTAGTAATTTCATTATCTTTCTCTTCTGGAGCTACAATCACACAAACTATTTCAGTCATGCTAAGACCCTTCTCAAATTTTTGCCTCAATTCTTTCTTGGGGTTGGAAGGAACTTCTGTTTGCCCTCCTACCAAGGTGAGTGCAGATATCATGTCTTCAATGTGTTTTATGTCTACTCTCATTTTTTAATGTATCTTTCACATCAGGTGAAACTTAGAGCCTGCAAATGACACATTTTAAGCACTTACTAAATTATCAATAAAGAAATGTAATAACCAATCAATGCTCTACACATTACTTAACAGCATCCTATAACCTGCACTTATCATAATTCACCTTTCCTATTTGCTGAGAAATTATTACAAGTTGATACCTATTTATTGTATTTACATGAATGTTAAATGTGGGAATTCAAATTATAAAATGATTGCTGCTTTTATGAAATTTACAGTCTACAATAACCCATTCTAAGCAT
>NW_011417901.1:0-902 GCF_000754665.1 Bison bison bison | reverse complement strand
TTTTCAGCATGTTGTTTCCAGTATGGCCGACTAGGCCTCAGCCAATCAAAAGGGAAAGGAATAAATATCATCAAGTGGAAAGATTTCCTAGACAAGACCTGGAAATAGAACAGGTCACTTATAGTCATATTCCACTGGCTGGAACTCAGTTACATGGCCACATCTCACTTCAAAGGAAGCGGGAAAAGAGTCCAAGGTGTGCCCAGGATGACAGGCCACAGCCACACTCCTCTGTGTAGACTGATCTCTGAGGACTATAGTTTCCTCTCCTCAGTCTCTAGTGCTCTCCCAGCTGCCTCCATCACCTCTTCAACTGCTGGAGGAAAGCAGTCTATTTAATTCACAGTTATGTGTCAGCCCTGGGTGTGAATTTTAAAAGCAGAAGACTGAAGAATGATTACTCATTCCATAAGAAGACAAGTAGAAAATTTTGTTTTTTCTTGGTTGTGGTTTTGTGGGTTGGGTTGGCTGGTTGTTTTGGTAAAATAGGTTCAAAAATACTTTGAGCGAGGTCCTTAATCCACACACAAAAAAGGCAAGTTCTAAAAACCAGTCAGATTTTTGGAAAATGGGAGAGAAAGTACAAATTAAAAATAGTATAAATAGCATCTGTTTAATTCTGGCTATTTCTTAATATCTTTAGCTATCCACAATGTAACGTTTTGGCAGATTGGTGTCTGTACTGGTATTAAGTAAAAGATGTATCTCATCAAGTCAGCAACAGAGACCATGGGTTAATTCCTATACTTAGTTTGCATTTTTTAAATAGAAATCCTAAGTACAACGTGTTCCAAAACTGAAATCTTGACTCTTTCAGAAACTTGCTCCACCCACATACTGTCCCTTCTCTGTTGATGCAACTCTAACCTAAGAGTTGCACAAGACCAAAATTTAAAGTCATT
>NW_011417900.1:0-623 GCF_000754665.1 Bison bison bison | reverse complement strand
CAGTCACTCGAGAGCAATCCCCAGCTTTCCTTCGCAACTCGAATGGAAGATTGGACTTCCCTGGGCCAACACAAGAGGCATCCCGAATTCCCCGTCGTAACTCGACAATCCCGCCGCAACTCGAGAAAAACCACGTGCTTCCCCCGTCATCGCAAGATGAAGCCCTTTCCCGCTACAGCGTCTCAGGAGAAGTCCCACGTTAGGAATTGGAGGTCGAAACGGTACTTGGCACCCTTGATGTGCCCCCACAAAGTTCCCCGGCATCCCGGTCTCCCTGGAGAGGAACACCGAGGTTTTCCGGCACCACTTCCTCTGAGCCCCTTCTACCCTCCTGATCTCCACAGGAGGGTCGACTCCCCTGCTTTGTCTGGAAGGGGTTCCCGATCTTCCAGTCGCACCTCAGGATGAGGCCGGTCTCACGACGACATTCCAGACGTGGCCTCGTGGGTGCTTCCACATTGCGAAGCACCCCGATTTCCCGGTCCCCTCTTGGTAAGAACCCGATGCCCGGACACCTCTCCGAACTCCACCCTGTGAATGAAGTCAACACGAAGGGGCAGTGACTCGCCCGTGCATCGTCCGGAAAAGACCCCCAGGTTCCAAATACCGCTCGACAAGTGGCC
>NW_011417899.1:0-689 GCF_000754665.1 Bison bison bison | reverse complement strand
GCCTCAAAATACACTTGGTACATTTGGTGGTTTCACAGTATGTCCACCCACCCTTTGACATTCCTCTCTTCAAGAGGTGGAGCCTCACTGCCCTCCTCCTGAGTCTGGATTTGATGCCTGGCTTCTTTCCTTTCCTTTTTTTATATTTATTTATTTGGTCTACATTCAGGTCTTAGCTGCAGAACAGGCGAGCTCTAGTTGCAGCAGGCGCTCTTAGTTGCGGCATGTGAGACTCTAGTTCCTTGACCAAGGATCGAACCCAGACCTTCTGCACTGGGGGTGTGGAGCCTTAGCCCCCTGGACCCCAGGGAAGTCCCTGACGCCTGGCTTCCAGTGAATAGTTACTATGAGGCAAAAGTGAGCAGCTCTGGGGCCTTGATCATCCAAGGCGCGGGCTGATTCCTCTGTGCTCACTCTCTGCCACGTGCTGAGGACACAGCGTGATATGGGAGGGTCTGCTGCCAGGGCGAGCGAGCGCTCTGGGAAACGCATGCTCACGCATGAGGCAGGTGTCCCTGCAGCATCCTGAGTGCAGCCACGGGCAGGGAGCCGGGGCCGGAGCCACCCAGCTGGCTAGGCCGCTCTGGCATTCCTGAACCACGGAAACTTAGATAACAGAGGCTGCTGTTCAAAATCACTAAGCTTAGAGATCATTAATGTCACCCTCATGATCACCAACTAATTAGTAA
>NW_011417898.1:0-612 GCF_000754665.1 Bison bison bison | reverse complement strand
CCCGCTACAGCGTCTCAGGAGAAGTCCCACGTTAGGAACTGGAGGTCGAAAGGGCACTTGGCACCCTTGATTCGACCCACAAAGTTCCCGGAAATCCCGGTCTCCCTCGAGAGGAAACTGCGGTTTTCCGGCACCCCCTCCTCTGAGCCCTTTCTCCCCTCCAGATCTGGACAGGAGGGTCGACTCCCCTGCTTTGTCTGGAAGGGGTTCCCGACCTTCCGTTCGCACCTCAGGATGAGGCCGGTCTCACGAAGACATTCCAGACGTGGCCTCGTGGGTGGTTCCACATTCCGTAGGACCCCGATTTCCCGGTCCCCTCTTGAGAAGAACCCGATGCCCGGACACCTCTCCGAACTCCACCCTGTGAATGAAGTCCACACGAAGGGGCAGTTTTCCCGTGCATCGTTCGGAAAAACCCCAGGTTCCAAATACTAGCTCGACAAGCGGCCTCTCTCCCCGGGGACATCTCGAGAGGCAAGCGGAGTTCCATGCCTCAACCCAAGACGAGGCCTGACTCTCCTGTCCCCAGTCTGCAGGGACCCTGCGATCGGAGTCTGAAATCAGAGGTACCCTGCGGTTCCTGCCTCAACTGGAGATGAGGCCCTCTTCCAA
>NW_011417897.1:0-515 GCF_000754665.1 Bison bison bison | reverse complement strand
CACTCATCTCACACGCTAGTAAAGTAATGCTCAAAATTCTCCAAGCCAGGTTTGAGCAATACATGAACTGCGAACTTCCAGATGTACAAGCTGGTTTTAGAAAAGGCAGAGAAACCAGAGATCAAATTGCCAACATCCACTGCATCATTGAAAAAGTAAGAGAGTTCCAGACAAACATCTATTTCTGCTTTATTGACTATGCCAAAGCCTTTGACTGTGTGGATCACAATAAACTAGAAAATTCTGAAAGAGATGGGAATACCAGACCACCTGACCTGCCTCTTGAGAAACGTGCATGCAGGTCAGGAAGCAACAGTTAGAACTGGACATGGAACAACAGACTGGTTCCAAATAGGAAAAGGAGTACATCAAGGCTGTATATTGTCACCCTGCTTATTTAACTTATATGCAGAGTACATCATGAGAAACAATGGGCTGGAGGAAGCACAAGCTGGAATCAAGATTGCCAGGAGAAATATCAATAACCTCAGATATGCAGATGACACCACCCTTAT
>NW_011417896.1:0-604 GCF_000754665.1 Bison bison bison | reverse complement strand
ATTGCTGGGAGAAATATCAATAACTTCAGATATGCAGATTATACGACCCTTATGGCAGAAAGCGAAGAGGAACTCAAAAGCCTCTTGAGGAAAGTGAAAGTGAAGAGTGAAAAAGTTGGCTTAAAGCTCAACATTCAGAAAACGAAGATCATGACCTCCAGTCCCACCACTTCATGGGAAATAGATGGGTAAACAGTGGAAACAATGTCAGTACTTTATTTTTGGGGGGCTCCAAAATCACTGCAGAAGGTGACTGCAGCCATCAAATTAAAAGACACTTACTCCTTGAAAGGAAAGTTATGACCAACCTAGAGAGCAGATTCAAAAGCAGAGACATTCCTTTACCAAAAAGGTTCATCTAGTCAAGGCTATGGTTTTTCCTGTGGTCAGGTATGGATGTGAGAGTTGGACTGTGAAGAAGCCTGAGTGCCAAAGAATTGATGCTTCTGAACAGTGGTGTTGGAGAAGACTCTTGAGAGTCCCTTGGACTTCAAGGAAAACCAACCAGTCCATTCTGAAAGAGATCAGCCCTGGGATTCCTTTGGAAGGAATGATCCTAAAGCTGAAGCTCAAGTAATTTGGCTACCTCATGCGAAGACTTGAT
>NW_011417895.1:0-517 GCF_000754665.1 Bison bison bison | reverse complement strand
CAAGTTACTATCCCATTTTTATGGTAGAACAAATTTTTCTGAGACATTTTTAGCATTGTAAATTTCTTCGGTGCATAGTGGGTTCCTTGGAAAGGATGGTTGCACAGGTTCACTCAGGATACTAACCAGCTTTTCTCTGCAGTATGTCCTGGGCTTTCCTCTTCTGTAGATATTTCTTTTGTAGCTCTGAACTTTAAAAATAGATCCATTTTACTTTAGAAGGCAAGCCTACAGATTGCAGTTTTTAAACTTTCCTTGTTTCTTCCTTTTTTGCAAACTTGATATTTAACAAAAATGTTTTTCAGTTATAAATCAGAAAATATCTACCTTCAGCAGTTTGTGAAGGTATTAAACTCTATACTAAGAACATTTCAAAGTATGTTTAAATTTTAATAATTTATGAAATTATCAAGGTGGTGAAATCTGCCCTTTGGAAGTGCCGTTTGCTCTTGGGAATCTAGAGCAGTCTCCTGAGGGCAACACATAGTGACTAGTCGGTTTTGACTTGCAGGCAGAA
>NW_011417894.1:0-543 GCF_000754665.1 Bison bison bison | reverse complement strand
TCCCCCTCGCCACTCGCATGGAGACCCGACTTCCCTGGCGCCCCACTAGAGGCTCACTGACCTCGCCGTCGTACCTAGGGAGAAACCGCACACTGTGGCCGCCGCTCGAGAACAACCCTGAGACTCCCCCATCATCGCGAGTTGAGGGCCTTCGTCTCCTGTGTGGCCTAGAGACCAATCTCTCGACCTCTCTGCAACGCCTCAGGAGGCTTGACTCCCTTTAGTCCACCCAGTGAGCTCCAAGAGATACCCGTCGCGACTCGAGAGCAGAGCGGGGTGCTTGCTTCCACTCGACATGAATACCTGTCTCCCCGGTGTGTCTGGAATGCAACCCTGAGATCCCTGTCGCCCCTGGAGAGGAACATTGACTTCTGGACAGAAGCCTAGATGAGGTCTATTGGCCCTGCAGTCACTCGAGAGCAATCCCCAGCTTTCCTTCGCAACTCGAATGGAAGATTGGACTTCCCTGGGCCAACACAAGAGGCATCCTGAACTTCCCCGTCGTAATTCGAGAATCCTGCTACACCTCGAGAAAAACCACGT
>NW_011417893.1:0-501 GCF_000754665.1 Bison bison bison | reverse complement strand
AGCGGCAGCCGCAGCAGCAGCAACCGGATCACCTCAGAAGGACTTAGACACGAGTCTCGGTGGAAAGAGGATGGATCCTGCCAACCATCTCACTTCTGGGTAGACCTCGAAAGAAATAAACCTGAAACTCGCAGAGAGAGGCCTGCACTCCCAGGTCCATCGCAGCATCCATTCACAAGAGTCAAGATGGGGAACCAGCCCAAGTGTCCATCAAGGGAAGACTAGATCAAGAAGATACACGATCCAGGTAGAGATCGATCGATAGGGAGATCTAGGTGTCCCAGGTAGCCCCAGGCATGAACACAGTCTTACATCGTGATCGCATGGATGGGACTTAGGGAGTGATGCCCAATGAAGAAGTCAGGTAGAGAAAGAAAAGAGTTTCTCCTGTCACTGACATGCCATGCAAGGCCACCTAAACAATGAAACGATCATCACAGAGCGGCTGGGGAGGGAGACATGGGAAGATGCCGATGTAACGGCGGGGCCCGGGGGGGGGGG
>NW_011417892.1:0-751 GCF_000754665.1 Bison bison bison | reverse complement strand
GTATAAGCATAATGCAGATGGATCCTAACTACATATCATGTGTAATTCATAAATGAGATTGTGCTTACATGAAGAAATGATCCTCTTAAGTGTAGAATTAATGGACTTTTAGATATGCAGATGACACCACCCTTATGGCAGAAAGTGAAGAGGAACTAGAAAGCCTCTTGATGAAAGTGAAAAAGGAGAGTGAAACAGTTGGCTTAAAGCTCACCATTCAGAAAACTAAGATCATGGCATCTGGTCCCATCACTTTATGGGAAATAGATGGGGAAACAGTGTCAGGCGTTATTTTTGCGGGCTCCAAAATCACGGCAGATGGTGATTGCAGCCATGAATTAAAAGACGCTTACTCCTTGGAAGGAAAGTTAATGACCAACCTAGATAGGATATTAAAAGCAGAGACATTACTTTGCCAACAAAGGTCCATCTAGTCAAGGCTATGGTTTTTCCAGTGGTCATGTTTGGATATGAAAGTTGGGATGTGAAGAAAGCCGAGCGCTGAAGAATTGATGCTTTTGAGCTGTGGTGTTGGAGAAGACTCTTGAGAGTGAGTCCCTTGGACTGCAGGGAGATGCAACCAGTCCATTCTAAAGGAGATCAGTCCTGGGTGTTCATTGGAAGGACTGATGCTAAAGCTGAAACTCCAGTACTTTGGCCACCTCAAGTGAAGAGTTGACTCACTGGAAAAGACTCTGATGCTGGGAGGGATTGGGGGCAGGAGGAGAAGGGGACGACAGAGGATGAGATA
>NW_011417891.1:0-578 GCF_000754665.1 Bison bison bison | reverse complement strand
GATTTCTTTTTTTGAGTTCTTCTGTGATTTGTTGGTTATTCAGCAGCGTGTTGTTCAACCTCCATATGTTGGAATTTTTAATAGTTTTTCTCCTGTAATTGAGATCTAATCTTACTGCATTGTGGTCAGAAAAGATGCTTGGAATGTATTTTCTTATTTTTTTGAACTTACCAAGGCTAGTCTTTATGGCCCAGGATGTGATCTATCCTGGAGAAGGTTCCATGTGCGCTTGAGAAAAGGTGAAATTCATTGTTTTGGATGAAATGTCCTATAGGTATCAATTAGGTCTAACTGGTCTATTGTATTGTTTAAAGTTTGTGTTTCCTTGTTAATTTTCTGTTTAGTTGATCTATCCATAGGTGTAAGTGGGTATTAAAGTCTCCCACTATTATTGTGTTATTGTTAATTTCTCCTTTTATAATGTATTTTAAAGAGAGATTATATTGTCCAACTTTATTTTAAAGGTTGAGGAAACTGAGATCCAGAGAGTTTGCTTCTTTCTTAAAATTACACACCTAAATAATTATAGAGTTGATATGAACACCCTGTCTATCTGACACCAAATCCAATGCACCATT
>NW_011417890.1:0-713 GCF_000754665.1 Bison bison bison | reverse complement strand
CTTGAGTTACGACGGGGAATTCGGGATGCCTCTTGTGTTGGCCTAGAGAAGTCCAATCTTCCATTCGAGTTGCGAAGGAAAGCTGGGGATTGCTCTCGAGGGACTGCAGGGCCAATAGACCTCATCTAGGCTTGTGTCCAGAAGCCAATGTTCCTCTCCAGGGGCGACCGGGATCTCGGGGTTGCATTCCAGACGCACCCGGGGAGACAGGCATTCATCTCGAGTGGAAGCAAAGAACCCCGCTCTGCTCTCGAGTCGCGACGGCTATCTCTTGGAGCTCACTGGGTGGACTAAAGGGAGTCAAGCCTCCTGAGGCGTTTGGAGAGAGGTCGCGAGGCTGGCCCTCGAGGCCATGCAGGAGACGAAGGCCCTCATCTCCGCGATGACGGGGGAGTCTCGGGGTGGTTCTCGAGCGGCGGCCCCAGGGTGCGGTTTCTCACGAGGTACGACGGCGAGGTCAGTGAGCCTCTCGTGGGGCGCCAGGGAAGTCGGGTCTCCATGCGAGTGGCGAGGGGGAGCGCGTCATTGCTCTCGAGTCATGGTAGGGGAATCTGGCCTCGAGACGTGTTGAAGAAGGTCTCTCGAGGGTCTTTCGTCGGGTTGAAGGCGGGAAACCCTGGCTTCCCTCGCTTGTGCAGGTGACCTCAGGGGGCTTCTCATGGTGGCTCTGAGAAGTCCAGGGCAAACTGGAGGTGGGAGGGGCCTCTCGGGAC
>NW_011417889.1:0-549 GCF_000754665.1 Bison bison bison | reverse complement strand
CCCTGGGCCAACACAAGAGGCATCCCGAATTCCCCGTCGTAACTCGAGAATCCCGCCGCAACTCGAGAAAACCACGTGGTTCCCCCGTCATCGCAAGATGAAGCCCTTTCCCGCTACAGCGTCTCAGGAGAAGTCCCACGTTAGGAATTGGAGGTCGAAACGGTACTTGGCATCCATGATGCGCCCCCACAAAGTTCCCCGGCATCCCGGTCTCCCTGGAGAGGAACACCGAGGTTTTGCAGCACCACTTCCTCTGAGCCCCTTCTACCCTCCTGATCTCCACAGGAGGGTCGACTCCCCTGCTTTGTCTGGAAGGGGTTCCCGACCTTCCGGTCGCACCTCAGGATGAGGCCGGTCTCACGACGACATTCCAGACGTGGCCTCGTGGGTGCTTCCACATTGCGAAGCACCCCGATTTCCCGGTCCCCTCTTGGTAAGAACCCGATGCCCGGACACCTCTCCGAACTCCACCCTGTGAATGAAGTCAACACGAAGGGGCAGTGACTCGCCCGTGCATCGTCCGGAAAAGACCCCCAGGTTCCAAATACC
>NW_011417888.1:0-639 GCF_000754665.1 Bison bison bison | reverse complement strand
GTATCATTAGAGTCGTCTCAGTGAAAGCAGGAACTCTGTGTCTTCTTCTCTCCGCCTTCTATTCCCTGAAACTTATTCCATGCCTCCTAGCTCATCGTAGGTGCTCAGTATTTACTTAGTGTGTGAAAGACAGAAAAGCTCTTGGAAGCCTCAAGGGGTCACTTGGCTCGGCACTTTTGATCTCTTTGTATATTTGGCGAGTCAATTCTTTCCTTTCTGGGTTGATGGGTACACTATATTCGAGGCACAATCTAAGGCATGAAGACATATCCATACATAGAGGGTCTTGCTTTCAAGGAACTCGTACAGCAGATTTCTACAAGTTAGGGCTTTTCAAATGCTCTAGAAGAATGTGAACGTTCAGTAGGCTCCATTTTCATTTCAAAGAAAGATCGTTTGACTTCCATAGCAAAGGTGGAGACCTTCCAACGTTGAGTCCAATACTTATACCTTGACCATTTCAGGCAAGTCTTGTGGTTCCTTCTGGAGGTGTGTGGCTCTTGCAGAAATGTGAAGATCTTCCATCGTCCTCAGACTTTGGTGTCATTTGCAATCATCCAGAAAGCTTCCAGGTCTAGGTTCCAGACCACCAGCACACACAGTCAGTAGCCAACGGAGTGGATTCCAGGAATACGCATT
>NW_011417887.1:0-537 GCF_000754665.1 Bison bison bison | reverse complement strand
TTTCCTGCCTCAACCCGAGAAAGACCTCGAGAGACCTTCTTCAACCCGTCTCGAGGCCAGGGTCCCCTACCACGACTCGAGAGCAATGACGCGCTCCCCCTCGCCACTCGCATGGAGACCCGACTTCCCTGGCGCCCCACGAGAGGCTCACTGACCTCGCCGTCGTACCTCGTGAGAAACCGCACCCTGGGGCCGCCGCTCGAGAACCACCCCGAGACTCCCCCGTCATCGCGGAGATGAGGGCCTTCGTCTCCTGCATGGCCTAGAGGCCAACCTCGCGACCTCTCTCCAAACGCCTCAGGAGGCTTGACTCCCTTTAGTCCACCCAGTGAGCTCCAAGAGATACCCGTCGCGACTCGAGAGCAGAGCGGGGTTCTTTGCTTCCACTCGAGATGAATGCCTGTCTCCCCGGGTGCGTCTGGAATGCAACCCCGAGATCCCGGTCGCCCCTGGAGAGGAACATTGGCTTCTGGACACAAGCCTAGATGAGGTCTATTGGCCCTGCAGTCACTCGAGAGCAATCCCCAGCTTTCCTTC
>NW_011417886.1:0-798 GCF_000754665.1 Bison bison bison | reverse complement strand
TCTCCCCACCTTCTGTCCCCCGACTGCCACCCTCTGGAGCCAGTGGGCTGTTTGGATAACCCCAGGACCCCTCTCCACACTGGCTGCAGCCAGGTGTTCAGGCAGCATTCCAGAGCCGTGGCCAGGCTGTGGGCCGCCGCCTTTGAAAGAGTGAGACGTGTGAGGCTCTGGCTCCTGGGAGAGAGACCCCTTCAACTGGCCTGCCTTCTGCCTGCTTGGCCTTCCCTGAGCAGGAACCCCTTTTGCGGAGGGGTGATTGTCCTCCAAGGAGGAGTTCACCTCCACCCTCACTCCCGACCAGGAGCAGCACAGAGTTCCCATCTACAAATGAAGAAACTCTCTGATCTCTCCTGTCATCCCCTCCAAGCCCCTCCACACTCCCCCAGGCCTCACCTCATGCTGAAATGCTGACTCGCCTGTTGGGCTCTGTGAAAAAAGACCTTCCCACCTTTGTGGCTTCTGGTTCCAAAGTTTCACCAACTTTCTCTTCTTCGGATAAAGAACCCCAGGGTCTCACACGGTGTTTCCTTCCCTCTGGAACACCGCTGTTCAATAGAAATAAGATGCAAGCCACAGATGAGAGTTGCATCTGTATTAATATTGTCGAATAGCCACTTTTTTTAAAAAAAGAAAAATACATTCATGTTAATGATACATTTTATTTAACCCAATATATTTATATCAACACAAATGAATATTATCATTTCAACTTTTAATCAACAGAAAACATTATCGATGTGCCCTTTTACATTCTTTTTCTCATGTTAA
The DNA here is from genome assembly GCF_000754665.1 of Bison bison bison. NCBI lineage: Eukaryota > Metazoa > Chordata > Mammalia > Artiodactyla > Bovidae > Bison > Bison bison. Next base: position 30 of record NW_011417886.1, on the reverse strand, counting down.
GTATATTCGTTTCCTGGGGCAGCTATAAAA
>NW_011417885.1:0-529 GCF_000754665.1 Bison bison bison | reverse complement strand
AATGATAAATACAGCTGATCTAAGGCGGATGGCCAGTGTACGTGTGCATGTTTGTTTAATCCCCCAGGCCCTTGGTAATATTCTTGTCGTGGTGGGATTTTTTCCTGTTCCTGATTTCTCATCGGCCTAGGGCAGCTGAGCCCACAGTGAGTCCAGCCCCTCTTGTGCTAATTGGGAGAAGAAAGTTTAAAGACAGTGGCAAGGCCCAGCCGGGCAGAGACACGGCCCTGGGCATGATGGGAGTCCCTGCGCCCCCTTTCCCGCCTCCACCATACACACATCTTTACATGTGGCCCTGCCTTTGTATTGTTAGCGGTCTGTATTAGAGACAAAAAGAAAGGTCTAAAAGGAACCCCAAGCCCTCCAGTGTTACCCTCCAGGCTCAAAGCCCAAAGCTCTGCCTCCTCCACTCCCCTGACTGCGAAGCCTCCACATCAGAGCGCACTTTGAATGAAAGATCTGTTTTTCATTCTACATCCTGTTTGTCCTGGTCCTAAGAGTTTTGGCCACTGCAGGGACCTTAGAGATT
>NW_011417884.1:0-510 GCF_000754665.1 Bison bison bison | reverse complement strand
GGCTCAACTGGAATTCCATCACCTCAACTAGCTTTGTTTGTAGTGATGCTTCCTAAGGCCCACTTGACTTCACATTCCAGGATGTCTGGCTCTAGGTCAGTAATCACACCATCGTTGATTATCTGAGTCTTGAAGATCTTTTTTGTACAGTTCTTCTGTGTATTCTTGCCATGTCTTCTTAATATCTTCTGCTTCTGTTAGGTCCATACCTTTTCTGTCCTTTATCGAGCCCATCTTTGCATGAAATATCCCTTGGTATGTCTAATTTCTTGAAGAGATCTCTAGTCTTTCCCATTCTGTTGTTTTCCTCTATTTCTTTGCATTGATCACTGAGGAAGGCTTTCTTATCTCTTCTTGCTATTCTTTGGAACTCTGCATTCAGATGCTTATATCTTTCCTTTTCTCCTTTGCTTTTCACTTCTCTTCTTTTCACAGCCATTTGTAAGGCCTCCCCAGACAGCCATTTTGCTTTTTTACATTTCTTTTCCATGGGAATGGTCTTGATCCCTG
>NW_011417883.1:0-794 GCF_000754665.1 Bison bison bison | reverse complement strand
CCACGTGGCTCCCCCGTCATCGCAAGATGAAGCCCTTTCCCGCTACAGCGTCTCAGGAGAAGTCCCACGTTAGGAACTGGAGGTCGAAAGGGCACTTGGCACCCTTGATGCGACCCACAAAGTTCCCCGAAATCCCGGTCTCCCTCGAGAGGAACACTGAGGTTTTCCGGTACCCTCTCTTCTGAGCCCTTTCTCCCCTCCTGATCTGGACAGGAGGGTCGACTCCCCTGCTTTGTCTGGAAGGGGTTCCCGACCTTCCGGTCGCACCTCAGGATGAGGCCGGTCTCACGAAGACATTCCAGACGTGGCCTCGTGGGTGGTTCCACCTTCCGTAGGACCCCGATTTCCCGGTCCCCTCTTGATAAGAACCCGATGCCCGGACACCTCTCCGAACTCCACCCTGTGAATGAAGTCAACACGAAGTGGCAGTTTTCCGTGCATCGTTCGGAAAAAACCCCAGGTTCCAAATACAGCTCGACAAGTGGCCTCTCTCAACGGGGACATCTCGAGAGGCAAGCGGAGTTCCATGCCTCAACCAAAGACGAGGCCTGACTCTCCTGTCCCCAGTCTGCAGGGACCCTGCGATCGGAGTCTGAAATCAGAGGTACCCTGCGGTTCCTGCCTCAACTGGAGATGAGGCCCTCTTCCAGTGCACCAAACCCAGTGGAGTCCCGAGAGGCCCCTCCCACCTCCAGTTTCCCTGACTTCTCAGAGCCACCATGAGAAGCCCCCTGAGGTCACCTGCACAAGTCGAGGGAACCCAGGGTTTCCTGCCTCAACCCGAGACAGACCTC
>NW_011417882.1:0-604 GCF_000754665.1 Bison bison bison | reverse complement strand
AGTTCTAACTGTTGCTTCCTGACCTGCATACAGATTTCTCAAGAGGCAGATCAGGTGTTCTGGTATTCCCATCTCTTTCAGAATTTTCCACAGCTTATTGTGATCCACACAGTCAAAGGCTTTGGCATAGTCAATAAAGCAGAAATAGATGTTTTTCTGGAACTCTCTTGCTTTTTCCATGATCCAGTGGATGTTGGCAATTTGATCTCTGGTTCCTCTGCCTTTTCTAAAACAAGCTTGAACATCAGGAAGTTCACAGTTCACATATTGCTGAAGCGTGGCTTGGAGAATTTTGAGCATTATTTTACTAGCGTGTGAGATGAGTGCAATTGTGCGGTGGTTTGAGCATTCTTTGGCATTGCGTTTCCTTGGTATTGGAATTAAAACTGACCTTTTCCAGTCTTGTGGCCACTGCTGAGTTTTCCAAATCTGCTGGCATATTGAGTGCAGCACTTTCACAGCATCATCTTTCAGGATTTGGAATAGCTCAACTGGAATTCCATCACCTCCACTAGCTTTGTTCATAGTGATGCTTTCTAAGGCCCACTTGACTTCACATTCCAGGATGTCTGGCTCTAGGTCAGTGATCACACCATCGTGATTA
>NW_011417881.1:0-512 GCF_000754665.1 Bison bison bison | reverse complement strand
TACGGAATGAAGCAGGGCAAAGACTAATAGAGTTTTGCCAAAAAATGCACTGGTCATAGCAAACACCCTCTTCCAACAACACAAGAGAAGACTCTACACATGGACATCACCAGATGGTCAACACCAAAATCAGATTGATTATATTCTTTGCAGCCAAAGATGGAGAAGCTTCTATACAGTCCACAAAACAAGACCAAGAGCTGACTGTGGCTCAGATCATGTACTCCTTATTGCCAAATTCAGACTGAAATTGAAGAAAGTAGGGAAAACCACTAGACCATTCAGGTATGACCTAAATCAAATCCCTTATGATTATACAGTGGAAATGAGAAATAGATTTAAGGGCCTAGATCTGATAGATAGAGTGCCTAATGAACTATGGACGGAGGTTTGTGACATTGTACAGGAGACAGGGATCAAGACCATGCCCATGGAAAAGAAATGCAAAAAAAGCAAAATGGCTGTCTGGGGAGGCCTTACAAATAGTTGTGAAAAGAAGAGAAGCGAAAAAG
>NW_011417880.1:0-649 GCF_000754665.1 Bison bison bison | reverse complement strand
CAGAGGTGAGAGCACAAAGCAATAAAGTAGGCAGACTCTGGTTTTTTGGGGGAAAATGCTCGAGAATATCCGGGGGGACTCCTGAGGCTCGATCCCGCCTTTGCGTATGCCGAGCCTCCTTCCTCATGACCTTTGTCACGAGTGGAATGCCTCACCGGCTCCCCGCATCTCCCCCTTTTTTATTTCTTAAAACAGCCAGATGTAGCTCAGTTGCGAGCCTCTGAATGCTCTGCCGAAGAATCCTGACAATACAAGGAAGAATGATTATTAAAAATAAAATTAAAACAGCCAACGTAGCATAGCCAAGGAAGGTAGACAGAACATTTTTTCCTGAAATGTAGTTAGAGAAAGTATGGAAGAAATCATTTGCTGTTCCAGCGGCAGTAAAATCTAATCGGGAGTGTTCCAGGGTTGCTATTTGATTGTGAAGTTTCCCTAAGTCTAAGCTAATGTCAGAGCTGTTCCAAATACCTGAAATGTGGTTTTTAATCTTTTCCCATTCAAAATCTGTCTCATTTACTTTCAGGGGTGTTACACATATCCACCGGTAGTCAGCATGACAGGACAATGCCATTTTCACCTTTAAAGCCTGCAATTCAGTCCCAATATGTATTACTGCTTCCTCTAGGGCGTCTACCCTCATCTCTAA
>NW_011417879.1:0-673 GCF_000754665.1 Bison bison bison | reverse complement strand
ATTGATTTGCGGATATTGAAGAATCCTTGCATCCCTGGGATAAAGCCCACTTGATCATGGTGTATGATCTTTTTAATGTGTTGTTGGATTCTGATTGCTAGAATTTTGTTAAGGATTTTTGCATCTATGTTCATCAGTGATATTGGCCTGTAGTTTTCTTTTTTGTGGGATCTTTGTCAGGTTTTTGGTATTAGGGGTGATGGTGGCCTCATAGAATGAGTTTGGAAGTTTACCTTCCTCTGCAATTTTCTGGAAGAGTTTGAGCAGGATAGATGTCAGCTCTTCTCTAAATTTTTGGTAGAATTCAGCTGTGAAGCCGTCTGGACCAGGGCTTTTGTTTGCTGGAAGATTTTTGATTACAGTTTCAATTTCCATGCTTGTGATGGGTCTGTTAAGATTTTCTATTTCTTCCTCGTCGAGTTTTGGAAAGTTGTACTTTTCTAAGAATTTGTCCATTTCTTCCATGTTGTCCATTTTATTGGCACATAATTGTTGATAGTAGTCTCTTATGATCCTTTGTATTTCTGTGTTGTCTGTTGTGATCTCTCCATTTTCGTTTCTAATTTTGTTGATTTGATTTTTCTCCCTTTGTTTCTTGATGAGTCTGGCTAATGGTTTGTCAATTTTATTTATCCTTTCAAAGAACCAGCTTTTGGTTTTGTTGATTTTTGCT
>NW_011417878.1:0-597 GCF_000754665.1 Bison bison bison | reverse complement strand
GCAAAACTGGACCAGGAAGAAATAGAAAAATCTAACAGACCCATCACAAGCACGGAAATTGAAAACTGTAAATCAAAAATCTTCCAAGCAAACAAAAGCCCAGGTCCAGACGGCTTCACAGCTGAATTCTACCAAAAATTTAGAGAAGAGCTAACACCTATCCTACTCAAACTCTTCCAGAAAATTGCAGAGGAAGGTAAACTTCCAAACTCACTCTATGAGGCCACCATCACCCTAATACCGAAACCTGTCAAAGATCCCACAAAAAAGAAAACTACAGGCCAATATCACTGATGAACATAGATGCAAAAATCCTTAACAAAATTCTAGCAATCAGAATCCAACAACACATTAAAAAGATCATACACCATGACCAAGTGGGCTTTATCCCAGGGATGCAAGGATTCTTCAATATCCGCAAATCAATCAATGTTATACACCACATTAACAAATTGAAAAATAAAAACCATATGATTATCTCAATAGATGCAGAGAAAGCCTTTGACAAAATTCAACATCCATTTATGATAAAAACTCTCCAGAAAGCAGGAATAGAAGGAACATACCTCAACATAATAAAAGCTATATATGACAAAC
>NW_011417877.1:0-703 GCF_000754665.1 Bison bison bison | reverse complement strand
TAAACTTCCAAACTCATTCTATGAGGCCACCATACACCCTAAATACCAAAACCTAGACAAAGATACCCAACAAAAAAGAAAACTACAGGCCAATATCACTGATAAACATAGATGCAAAAATCCTTAACAAAATTCTAGCAATCAGAATCCAACAACACATTAAAAAGATCATACACCATGATCAAGTGGGCTTTATCCCAGGGATGCAAGGATTCTTCAATATCCGCAAATCAATCAATGTAATACACCACATTAACGAATTGAAAAATAAAAGCCATATGATTATCTCAATAGATGCAGAGAAAGCCTTTGACAAAATTCAACATCCATTTATGATAAGAACTCTCCAGAAAGCAGCAATAGAAGGAACATACCTTAACATAATAAAAGCTATATATGACAAACCCACAGCAAACATTATCCTCAATGGTGAAAAATTGAAAGCATTTCCTCTAAAGTCAGGAACAAGGCAAGGGTGCCCACTTTCACCATTACTATTCAACATAGTTTTGGAAGTTTTGGCCACAGCAATCAGAGCAGAAAAATAATAAAAGGAATCCAAATTGGAAAAGAAGAAGTAAAACTCTCACTGTTTGCAGATGACATGATCCTCTACATAGAAAACCCTAAAGACTCCACCAGAAAATTACTAGAAATAATCAATGACTATAGTAAAGTTGCAGGATATAAAATCAACACACAG
>NW_011417876.1:0-653 GCF_000754665.1 Bison bison bison | reverse complement strand
GCTCCCTAGCACAGCCGCAACGCAGGGGAACCAGCCCATGATCAGTGAGCTCCGGGCAGTACTTTGGTCCCAGGTTTGGAGCCCAATGCCCGGAACGCGGGAGAGAAGAGGCTGGCTGCCGGCGGGTGCTTGCAAGCCTGTTACTGGGAAGGACCGAGTGAGCTTCCACACCGGCGGAGCTCCAGCTCTGCGCCCAGGCGCGATAGCACAGAGCCCCGGCCGAGAGGCTGCTCTGGGCTGGGCGAGCCTCCCCAAGCCCTGCCCAGCTTCTAGCGTTCGCGCCCGGGACGGAGCAGGCTGCGGGAGTGTGGGAGACCTGACTGGTGCCTGATTGGGGCCTCAGCTCAGCTCTCGCCTTCCCTTCGGTCCTAGGAGCTAGGCGTCCTTGCAGAGGGCGTTAGGGCTGGGGTGTGCACACTGCCAAAGCCTCCCGCAGGGAGAGCTCTTTCCGAGGGAAAGGAAGCGCCCCAGGCTGCATTCCCAAGCTGGTGCTTCCCCGCCCAGACTGAGCGCCGCACGGAGGGAATCAGGGTCCCGGTGCCCCTGGCTTGGGGAGGCAGCTCCACAGCCAGAGTGTTGCTCCGTTTGTGCCCAGAAAGCGCCTGCCAGACCGGGCCTTCCCTGGAGCTGTCCTCCCGCCTAGAGGCAGGTGG
>NW_011417875.1:0-625 GCF_000754665.1 Bison bison bison | reverse complement strand
ACAGGGTCTGCAGGACCGCCTGCTAGTCCTGACCCCACGGAAGGGTCTGGTCATCAGGCAGGGCCACCTTGACCTTGTCCCACATTTTATGTGTGATTGTAGGTTAGCTAACAAAGGAGTGAGGTTCAAGGTTTACTTCCTTCTTTTTAGTCAAGTGCCTTTTTCACTGCTTAGTTGTTTTAGTGTTAGTCGGTCGAGTCTGACTCCTTTCTACCCCACGGACTGTAGCTCACCAGGCTCCTCTGTCCATGAAATTCTCCAGGCAAGAATATGGAGGTGGTTGCCATTTCCTTGTCCAGGGGATCTTGCCATCTCAGGGACTGAACCCTGGTCTCCTTCTTTGCAGGAAGATTCTTTACCATTTTGAGCTACAACAAATGCAACAGGGAAGTCCTTTCGCTTCTTGTCCATGCATCAGTTTTTCTGTGGTGTTTTATTTGCCTTCATCATGCAGCTTGCGAGATCCGAGATCTTAGTTCCCTGATCAGGGATCAACGTGGGCCCTTGGCAAAGAAAGTGCCAAGACCTAACCACTGGACTGCCCAGGAATCCCCAGGTGTTTTGTGTTTTGAGAGAAAGGTTTTCAACATTTTGTCAACCCAAAGAGTGATTCATGTCCTGAGAA
>NW_011417874.1:0-664 GCF_000754665.1 Bison bison bison | reverse complement strand
ACTTCCAACGTTGAGTCCAATACTTATACCTTGACCATTTCAGGCAAGTCTTGTGGTTCCTTCTGGAGGTGTGTGGCTCTTGCAGAAATGTGAAGATCTTCCATCGTCCTCAGACTTTGGTGTCATTTGCAATCATCCAGAAAGCTTCCAGGTCTAGGTTCCAGACCACCAGCACACACAGTCAGTAGCCAACGGAGTGGACTCCAGGAATACGTGTTGTTCACCGGCATTACCGTTGATATTGTTGCTGCACACTCAATGCAGTGGGCAGGGCCTGGATTGTCCACTGGGTCTCATGTGGAATGGAAAGAAGGGCTCCCCCCGACCACACACACACCCCACCCCACTGTTGACAGCCTTGTGACGAGAAACGGTCCCCGAAACAAGAATCAGACAAACCAGAGAAGCCCAGATGATAGTCCTTGAGATGAAGGAACTAAGCAGCTGGTTGCGATGGCACCAAGGGGAAAGGTTGCTCTTTGTGTCTGCCCCTCTACTCCTTTCTTCCTGGACGCCTTAGGGTTTTGTCATGGAGATTTGAAATAAAGTGCACAAAAGTCATATGTGTTGAATCAAGATTTTGCATTTAACCATCTCTCAAAAAGGAAGAGAGCTTCACCTGCACATGTTTCTTTCAAAACCGTCAATTGCTTTTCAATTCTGG
>NW_011417873.1:401-782 GCF_000754665.1 Bison bison bison | reverse complement strand
GGGGGAACCGACCTGAAGCCAGAGTCTAGCCGAAATACACAGGCTTTGAACATCGCTGAAGACCAACATTTACCTAAGGAAAAAACGCATTGCTTAGCTCAAGGTTTGTCTGGGAAATTCTTACACATCAGGAGATGGCTCCGAGGTGGATTTCTAACAAAGAACATCCATGCAAAGGACAAGCCTGCACAGCTCTGTGCACATCTCCGCCCCCTCCCCCCTCACAGCCAGCAGCATTTCCAAGTGACCTCCTAAGGCCTTCGCCAAACTACAGGGGCACCTCTGGGTTTCCTGTTTCCCTCATTTTTCGGAATCTTTTCTAAAAAAAAAAGAAAAACAAAAAACAAGTTAAAAAAAAAAAAAAAAAAACCCGAACATTTC
>NW_011417873.1:200-301 GCF_000754665.1 Bison bison bison | reverse complement strand
GTAAAATGTGTGGGTTTTTTTTTTTTTTTTTAACTTGTTTTTTGTTTTTCTTTTTTTTTAGAAAAGATTCCGAAAAATGAGGGAAACAGGAAGCCCAGAGG
>NW_011417873.1:0-100 GCF_000754665.1 Bison bison bison | reverse complement strand
TCTGGGCTTCCTGTTTCCCTCATTTTTCGGAATCTTTTCTAAAAAAAAAAGAAAAACAAAAAACAAGTTAAAAAAAAAAAAAAAACCCCCACATTTTTTC
>NW_011417872.1:0-640 GCF_000754665.1 Bison bison bison | reverse complement strand
CAAGGAGGAAGACAGAATAGCAAAGGCCATGAATAGGAGAACACAGTCTCATGAATCAGACTACCTGAGTTCAAATCTCGATCCTGCCACATCGGTACAGTGTTAAGTGTTCTTGGGCAAGGTGCTTAATCACGTGAACCTTCAGTTCAGTTCAGTTCAGTCGCTCAGTCGTGTATGACTCTTTGCGACCCCATGAATTGCAGCATGCCAGGCCTCCCTGTCCATCACCAACTCCCGGAGTTCACTCAAACTCATGTCCATCGAGTCAGCGATGCCATCCAGCCATCTCATCCTCTGTCGTCCCCCTTCTCCTCCTGCCCCCAATCCCTCCCAGCATCAGAATCTTTCCAATGAGTTAACTCTTGGTGGCCAAAGTACTGGAGTTTCAGCTTTAGCATCAGTCCTTCCAAAGAACACCCAGGACTGATCTTTAGAATGGACTGGTTGGATCTGCTTGCAGTCCAAAGGACTCTCAAGAGTCTTCTCCAACACCACAGTTCAAAAGCATCAATTCTTCGGCACTCAGCTTTCTTCACAGTCCAACTCTCACATCCATACATGACTACTGGAAAAACCATAGCCTTGACTAGATGGACCTTTGTTGGCAAAGTAATGTCTCTGCTTTTGGATATGTTATCTA
>NW_011417871.1:0-534 GCF_000754665.1 Bison bison bison | reverse complement strand
TCCCAGCCCACTGACCGAGTACTCCTGGGCTTCCCGCAGGACTGGGGTGGCTGTGCTCCAGTTCAGGCAGCTCAGTGCCCAGGAGCCCTTCTCCTGGGCACAGCAGACCAGCGCTGTCCCCTGGGTTGGTGACCTGGGTGTGCCATTCGCCTGCTCTGTGGCCTGCTTTGCCTCCTGTTAAGTGGACACGGTGCTGCCCATCCTGGCCATGTGGGCACCAGTGGTGTGGCTCCCATCCTGGGTAGGGCAGCCAGGCTGTGGACCCAGAGGCCTTCCTCAGGAGAAGGCCCAGGCGAAGGGGCTGGCCACAGTCCCTGACTTTGAGGCAGGTGTTTGTCTCCACTGAGTCTGTAGTCAACCCAGGTGTGTCACTTCCCTGCTCTGTTCGTTGCTGTTTTCTGATTTTTATAAATGCTTATTTTAACTTGAATTTGAGATCGATCCCTGTTCAGTTCCATGTGGATAATTTCTAGCCTTTGTAGCCTTCTGTTGTCTGAGGGTTCTTGTTAGAGCTCAGGAGAGGGTGCCCAGTTT
>NW_011417870.1:0-657 GCF_000754665.1 Bison bison bison | reverse complement strand
GTCACCTCTAACTCCCTCCTCCCTCTTCTCTTCTCCATGTAACGCTGTGAACCTCTCTGGGTGACCCTCACAGTAGAGAAACTGTTCATCTTTAACGTAGATGTTTTATCAATGGTGCTGTATAGAAGGAGAAGTTTTGAAACTACTGTAAAAATAAGACCAATAACTGGAAGCAGGAGGCTTAAGTCCTAACCCTGACTCCAGGGAACTCCTGACTCCAAGGAACATTAATTGACAGGAGCTCATCAAACGCCTCCATACCGACACTGAAACCAAGCACCACACAAAGGCCAACAAGTTCCAGGGCAAGACATACCAAGCAAATTCTCCAGCAACAAAGGAACACACGCCCTGAGCTTCAAGATACAGGCTGCCCAAAGTCACCCCAAAAATATAGACATCGCATAACTCATTACTGGACACTTCATAGCACTCCAGAGAGAAGAAATACAGCTCCACCCACCAGAACACCGACACAAGCTTCCCTAACCAGGAAACCTTGACAAGCCACCTGTACAAACCCACACACAGCGAGGAAACGCCACAATAAAGAGAACTCCACAAACTGCCAGAATACAGAAAGGACAGCCCAAAATCAGCACTTTAAACAAGATGAAGAGACAGAGGAATACCCAACAGGTAAAGGAACAGGATAAA
>NW_011417869.1:0-500 GCF_000754665.1 Bison bison bison | reverse complement strand
TTAAAAAAAAGTTTACACAGTTAAAAATGAAGCACAGGTCAGCAGTATCTTTACAATACTAAAAAACTGAATCAAAGACTTTCTTTTTAAACATTCCCACCCCCTTACCCCCTACAATGTTATTATGAGTAGTATGGTGGGAAGGGGCGATGTCGAAACAAGTCCATTTTGTCATGAGAAGCCAGCAAAGATCTTGCCCTGAGCTTCTGCACTCAGGCCATTTCTCCTCACACCCGTCACACAATCCTGAACAAGATGGTGGTTCTTTGCTGTGATTTCTTTTCCCTTTATTTTGAATCCTTGAGGTATCTGTAAATAAAATCCTTCAGATGCCTCCTCAGTCAGGATTCTCTTTATTATTTTCAGGTTAGATTATTAAACAGTGAATTCTTGGTCCACCCGGAAGAGTTTGTTGTTTTGTGTTTGTTTTTTTTAATTTGTTTTGTGTGTGATAGTCCCACTAAGTGGTTGTTAGCTAGAAGTTAAGAAGGACTTCTCAA
>NW_011417868.1:0-503 GCF_000754665.1 Bison bison bison | reverse complement strand
GAATTCCCCGTCGTAACTCGAGAATCCCGCCGCAACTCGAGAAAAACCACGTGGTTCCCCCGTCATCGCAAGATGAAGCCCTTTCCCGATACAGCGTCTCAGGAGAAGTCCCACGTGAGGAATTGGAGGTCGAAACGGTACTTGGCACCCTTGATGCGCCCCCACAAAGTTCCCCAGCCTCCCGGTCTCTCTGGAGATTAACACCGAAGTTTTCCGGCACCACTTCCTCTGAGCCCCTTCTACCCTCCTGATCTCCCCAGGAGGGTCGACTCCCCTGCTTGGTCTGGAAGGGGTTCCCGACCTTCCGGTCGCACCTCAGGATGAGGCCGGTCTCACGACCACATTCCAGACGTGGCCTCGTGGGTGCTTCCACGTTGTGAAGCACCCCGATTTCCCGGTCCCCTCTTGATAAGAACCCGATGCCCGGATACCTCTCCGAACTCCACCCTGTGAATGAAGTCAACATGAAAGGGCAGTGCCTCGCCCGTGCCTCGTCCGAAAAA
>NW_011417867.1:0-505 GCF_000754665.1 Bison bison bison | reverse complement strand
ATGCTAAAGGGGGAAAAAAAACATCAGGAGCTTGATATTAGAGCATTTCCTGAACACATTTTAATGGAACAGGGAAACGAGGCTGGAATTTCAACCTGTTTTGTTTTTTTTTTTTAAAGTCCAGACTCTGGCCATCTTTTAGGACTTCCCTGGTGGCTCAGATGGTTAAGTGTCTGCCTACAATGCGGGAGACCTGGGTTCAACCCCTGGGTTGGGAAGATCCCCTGGAGAAAGAAATGGCAACCCACTCCAGTACTATTGCCTGGAAAATCCCATGGACTGAGAGGCCTGGTAGGCTACAGTCCATGGGGTCGCAAAGAGTCGGAAACGACTGAGAGACTCCACTTCACTTCACTTCTGGCCATCTTTAACTTTCCAGTTTAGTTTTAAAAGATCTTCTGCTTCTGCTGTCTCTAGAATTAAAAGTATATATAAGTTGTAAGATGGACTGGATTTTGATGCCTACTATTCATTTTAGTTTTGAACTTTATTTGTTTTCCTGTAT
>NW_011417866.1:0-778 GCF_000754665.1 Bison bison bison | reverse complement strand
AGCTTACTTAGATGGTTGTTGGTAGGACTCAGGTCCTTGTGGGTGTTGGACCAGAGCCTCAGTTTCTCGTTGGCCAAAGGCTTTTCTATTCCTAGCTGGTTTTGGCCAGAACCTGCCCTCAGTTCCTTGCCACATAGGCTTCCCCTAAAGGACTGCTTGCTTCTCCCTAACCAGCAATCTTCGTAGTAAGATGAGCAAGGTGGTCTTACAATCTTATCATCATGGAAATTGACCTCTGTCACCTTGGCTTAGTGTGCTGGTGAGTAGCAAGTCCCAAGTCCCACCCACACTCATGGCAAGGTTGATTGCATGGGCATGAACATCATGGTAGCCCTCAGGAGGAAGGCACCATGGGGCCACGTCAGCATCTGTCTGTCATACGTGCCCTTCTCCCAGACTCCCAGGCCACTCTATGGATCTGAGCCTAACGAGGATTTCATGAAACTCCATTTAGCCATCCCAACTAGAACTCTAAGTTTTCTAAGCTCCAACCTGGCTTTGCTTAAATTGTTCTTTAGTATTTCATTCAGGCATTTAACAATCCATTTGAGCATTGTTTACATGCCTGACCCTAGAGGTAGTTTGGTATAATGGTTAAGGCTGCAAGTTCTCGAATTAGAGACTCTTGGTCCAAAGTCTTCCCACTGGGCCTCAGTTTGCTCACTTGGAAATAATATTGTGTGTGTGTTTGTGTGTGTGCATGCGCGTGCTCTCAGTAGTGTCTGATGCTTTGTGACCCCATAGATTGTAGCCTGCCAGGCTCCTCTGCCATGGAATT
>NW_011417865.1:0-527 GCF_000754665.1 Bison bison bison | reverse complement strand
GGTGACAGGCAGCCAGAGCCGGAAGGGGGCAATCGCAGCCCCAGAGAGACATTATCTATAAAACTGTAAGCGGGCTTCTTTGCTAACTAAAACTTCTTGGGGGTCTGGACGGTCAACATCTGCCTGAGAAGGTGCGCCGGTGTTACAACCAGAAAACCGAGTGGCAGGGAGGCGGTAAGTCGCAGCATTGGCGCTCGCCAAACACCTCATCACCTGAACTGCTCGGACCTGGGAAGAGCACAAAAAGCAGGCCCAACTGAGTCTGCGCCTCTGAGGACTACCCGAGTGCCTGAACCTGAGCGGCTTGGACCTGGGAGGTGCATGCAGCCCAGGGCCAGCCTCGGATTGTTCCCGGCGGAACAACCTAGAGCCCGAGCAGTGTGGACAGGGAGGCTACACGCGCCGTGAGCGGGGGCAGACCCAGGGTGGCTGAGGCACTGCGAGCCCACGCCAGTGTTATTTGTTTGCAGCATTCCTCCCTCCCTCCCCACAGCGCGACTGAACAAGTAAGACCTAAAAAAAAAAAA
>NW_011417864.1:0-674 GCF_000754665.1 Bison bison bison | reverse complement strand
AGGGGTGCGGACCACAGGTCAGGGAACTGGGACTGCGTGGAGCAGGGAACCACGTAGTCCGCCCTCTGTTGGCACAACCTGGCGGTCGCAGAAAGGCCTCGCCTTTGGGCTCAAGGCCTTTACCGCTCCACCCTTTGCTGAAAGGTCAGAGCCGCGCGGTTTTCCCAAGCAGCCTAGTGTCCGCTGCAAGTCCAAGGGCCAGAACCCTGATCTCTGGCCGGCTGGCCCAGCCCTGCTTCTGGCACTTTGGAGGCCAGCGGGCCCTTGACCACCTGCTGGGATGGGAAAGGGAAGGGTCCACGAATTGCACCCTAGAAACTTAGTAGGGTGCATGGGTTTCAAAACCCGGTGGCCGCCCAGGCAGAAAACAAGGGAGGAGGGCACCCTGCTGCCCTTTCATGGCAGCATCTGTGGCTGTCCTGCTGAGGGGGCATTTCCATGGGGACCGTGTGCAGTACAAGTTTGGTGTTTTGGAACCGAATAATTAGAACGTGTAAAAATTTTAAATGATGTGGTGGTTTGATTCAAACAAAAACAAAAACAAAAACAAAAAACCAAAGACTACCAAGTTTTTTAGTACAAAATTTAGGTACTTAATATTAGAAGGCCTGTATTCCTTCCACTAGTGGCATTGTACGAAGAAATGTGTCGGGTTTTTTTTTTTTTTTATTTTA
>NW_011417863.1:0-712 GCF_000754665.1 Bison bison bison | reverse complement strand
GTCTTCGTGAGACCGGCCTCATCCTGAGGTGCGACCGGAAGGTCGGGAACCCCTTCCAGACAAAGCAGGGGAGTCGACCCTCCTGTCCAGATCAGGAGGGGAGAAAGGGCTCAGAGGAGGGGGTGCCGGAAAACCTCAGTGTTCCTCTCGAGGGAGACCGGGATTTCGGAGAACTTTGTGGGTCGCATCAAGGGTGCCAAGTGCCCTTTCGACCTCCAATTCCTAACGGGGGACTTCTCCTGAGACGCTGTAGCGGGAAAGGCTTCATCTTGCGATGACGGGGGACCACGTGGTTTTCTCGAGTTACGGCGGGATTCTCGAGTTACGACGGGGAATTCAGGCTGCCTCTTGTGTTGGTCCCAGGCAAGTCCAATCTTCCATTCGAGTTGCGAAGGAAAGCTGGGGATTGCTCTCGAGTGACTGCAGGGCCAATAGACCTCATCTAGGCTTGTGTCCAGAAGCCAATGTTCCTCTCCAGGGCGACAGGGATCTCGGGGTTGCATTCCAGACGCACCCGGGGAGACAGGCATTCATCTCGAGTGGAAGGAAAGAACCCCGCTCTGCTCTCGAATCGCGACGGGTATCTCTTGGAGCTCACTGGGTGGACCCAAGGGAGTCAAGCCTCCTGAGGCGTTTGGAGAGAGGTGGCGAGATTGGTCTCTAGGCCATGCAGGAGACGAAGGCCCTCATCTCTCGATGACGGGGGAATCTC
>NW_011417862.1:0-572 GCF_000754665.1 Bison bison bison | reverse complement strand
GCGAGTGGCGAGGGGGAGCGCGTCATTGCTCTCGAGTCATGGTAGGGGAACCTGGCCTCGAGACGTGTTGAAGAAGGTCTCTCGAGGTCTTTCTCGGGTTGAGGCAGGAAACCCTGGCTTCCCTCGACTTGTGCAGGTGACCTCACGGGGCTTCTCATGGTGGCTCTGAGAAGTCAGGGAAACTGGAGGTGGGGGAGGGGGGCTCTCGGGACTCCACGGGGTTTGGTGCATTGGAAGAGGGCCTCATCTCCAGTTGAGGCAGGAACCTCAGGGTTCCTCTGATTTCAGACTCCGATCGCAGGGTCCCTGCAGACTGGGGACAGGAGAGTCAGGCCTCGTCTTGGGTTGAGGCATGGAACTCCGCTTGCCTCTCGAGGTGTCCCCGGGGAGAGAGGCCACTTGTCGAGCGGTATTTGGAACCTGGGGGTCTTTTTCCAGACGATGCACGGGCGAGTCACTGCCCCTTCGTGTTGACTTCATTCACAGGGTGGAGTTCGGAGAGGTGTCCGGGCTATCGGGTTCTTACCAAGAGGGGACCGGGAAATCGGGGTGCTTCGCAATGTAGAAGCACC
>NW_011417861.1:0-663 GCF_000754665.1 Bison bison bison | reverse complement strand
TCTGTGTTCCCTCTGAGACTGTTTATTTTGGATAGTCTTTCTGACTTGCTTTTTTCATGTTATGTTTCTTTGTTATTGTTAGTTAAGGGTCAGATATTATATATGAAAATGGTGGAAATAATCTGAGACCAATGATGATGTTATCTTCCTCTGAGAAGATTTATGTTTGTTTCTGGCAGGCGCAGGCAATCTGAGATTGCCTTGATTAAATTTTGTGGTACACATTTGGAGCTGAACTTCAGTCCTGTCAAGGCCAGTCTAGTTGTGGTTTATACTCACTCCTAGAGTGTAGCCCTTTGGGGTTCCAAACAAAGTCCCTCTTAGAAACTTGGTTCTCCCAGCTTGTCCTCCCAGCTCTGTAAAACTGTCAATGACTTCTTAGCCTTTTAGATGCCACAAAATGAAAAGTGACCCCACATACAGGTCTCAGTCGTCTTGTAATTCTTCATCATGCTGCTAACTCTCCAGTGCCTTTTAGGAAGATTTTAAAAACATATACAGTTGTAGTTTTCTTAGGGCAAATTAGTCTGAAGCATGTAATCTGCCATTACCAGAAGTAGAAGCCAACAGCATATCCGTGGAAGTAAACAACTATATCATTTACTCTTTTTTTAAATGTTTGAGCAGATTCAAAAATCACCATATAATGTTAGTCTTACCACT
>NW_011417860.1:0-503 GCF_000754665.1 Bison bison bison | reverse complement strand
ACATGGAACAACAGACTGGTTCCAAATGGAAATGGAGTTTGTCAAGGCTGTATATTTTCACCCGTTTATTAACTTATATGCAGAGTACATCATGAGAAATGCTGGACTGGAAGAAACACAAGCTGGAATCAAGATTGTGGGGAGAAATATCAATAACCTCAGATATGCAGATCACACTACCCTTATGGCAGAAAGTGAAGAGGAACTAAAAAGCCTCTTGATGAAAGTGAAAGTGGAGAGTGAAAAAGTTGGCTTAAAGCTCAACATTCAGAAAACGAAGATCATGGCATCTGGTCCCACCACTTCATGGGAAATAGATGGGGAAACAGTGGAAACAGTGTCAGACTTTATTTTTCTGGGCTCCAAAAATTACTACAGATGGTGACTGCAGCCATGAAATTAAAAGACGCTTACTCCTTGGAAGGAAAGTTATGACCAACCTAGATAGCATATTCAGAAGCAGAGACATTACTTTGCCAACAAAGGTTCGTCTAGTCAAGGCT
>NW_011417859.1:0-617 GCF_000754665.1 Bison bison bison | reverse complement strand
TCCTGGGAACCGTGGCCCCAGCCGGCCGGTCCCTGCCGTTCTCGGTGGTGGGTGGACACGTTTGCCGTGAACCCGTGGCCGAGGCGATCCACGGATCCCCCGAGACGTGACCCGGACCCCAGGGGACCCGAGGGCGAACGTACCGCGTGAGGTGCTGGAGGAGCCGGACGAAGCCATGGTGGGAGAGCCGCACGGACGCTGCAGACTGCTGGCCTAGTGGGCCGGGACCCAGCCGCTCAGGACCTTGGAGAGCGGGAGGCGGCTCCGCCCCTATTTATGTAAATAGGGGTGGGTGCGTAGATGGAGGGGACGCCCCTGGCCTCTTTCGCAGGAGAGACCCTGGACAAGAATCCAGTGGAGCCAGTGGGCTTCCACGGGCCCGGCCCGTGCCCCAGACCCCCAAGGTCCACCGTTGGGCTGGGCGGGCAGTTCGGGGGCTTTGGTTTGTGGCCCTCCCACGCAGCGGGTGGGGTCAACCCCGGGCCCAGGGGCCGTCAGCAGTGCCCAGAGAGCTAACTGCCCGGGAATTCCCCTGGGGTCCCTTTGACGTGGCCGGCCACGCCCCCTTGCCCAGCCTGCCTTGCCTTCCAAACCGCTCTGGGTTTTCCCGCCTTTTC
>NW_011417858.1:0-558 GCF_000754665.1 Bison bison bison | reverse complement strand
AAGATGTTAAAAGTCCCATAAAAGTAAGTATATGATAAATTACAAATATTTCCCAAGAAATAAGTAAAACAACAAATCATATGATTTTATACTATATCAAGTGAACTAAGAATTTTCTAAATCTGCTACACTAATAGCTTGTATCCAAGTAGAAATGATCCTACAAACGAATTATGTCCTTTAAAATGGGAGAGTAGATTTTTTTCTCTCTGTTAATAGACCTGCTCTTACAGAAAGCCCAAGAAATTAGGATCGTGTGGATGTTCAGAAAAGTTGCAAGGTGAGGAAGGAAATAGAGGTTCTTTAAATAACTGAATACATTATGGAGAGAGGAGAAAATAAAATTAGCTAAGGGGAGTGTATATAGTTTGGACATTTTAAACAATGACCTAGGGTGGTGTTAACTTAGCGATGACCAGAGGTGAACAGTGAAGAGGAGCAAGGGAGTAGTATGACCTGGGTGATTTATCTGACGGGGAAAGAAGAGGGGAGGTTGTGGCAGAAGAAAATCTTTCTAGGGAGTAGGTTTCCACACTCATCACTGGGGCACGGTTAGCT
>NW_011417857.1:0-588 GCF_000754665.1 Bison bison bison | reverse complement strand
AACTCGAGAAAAACCACCGGGTTCCCCCGTCATCGCAAGATGAAGCCCTTTCCCTCTACAGCGCTCAGGAGAAGTCCCACGTTAGGAATTGGAGGTCGAAACGGTACTTCGGCACCCTTGATCGCGCCCCACAAAGTTTCCCGGCATCCCGGTCTCCCTGGAGAGGAACACCGAGGTTTTCCGGCACCACTTCCTCTGAGCCCCTTCTACCCTCCTGATCTCCACAGGAGGGTCGACTACCCTGCTTTGTCTGGAAGGGGTTCCCGACCTTCCGGTCGCACCTCAGGATGAGGCCGGTCTCACGACGACATTCCAGACGTGGCCTCGTGGGTGCTTCCACATTGCGAAGCACCCCGATTTCCCGGTCCCCTCTTGGTAAGAACCCGATGCCCGGACACCTCTCCGAACTCCACCCTGTGAATGAAGTCAACACGAAGGGGCAGTGACTCGCCCGTGCATCGTCCGGAAAAGACCCCCAGGTTCCAAATACCGCTCGACAAGTGGCCTCTCTCCCCGGGGACACCTCGAGAGGCAAGCGGAGTTCCATGCCTCAACCCAAGACGAGGCCTGACTCTCCTGTCCCCAGTC
>NW_011417856.1:0-523 GCF_000754665.1 Bison bison bison | reverse complement strand
CTTGAGACCATTGAAATAAGAACTCAGAACTTGAGCACTATTATCAAAAAATCACAAGGCTCACACTGACACAGACATCAATGCAGACAGACAAGTACAAGACATCTTCCAGTTTTCCGCCTGAGATGGAAAAGATTTCTTTGAGCCGTTTTTTTCTGGGGAGTGGGGGGTGGGGCTGGCGGCCAGGCAGGCTTTGGTAAGGAGCTAAGTGTTTGGAATTGCATATGAAAAGAACCAGCTTTCCGGGTTCCAAGGAATCAAGTTTCCTTGGAAACCAACTTTGTCCGGTTCTATAGAATATCATGGCCCTCCTAGGTCAGGTCATCTTTCCTTTCCGTAGCCCTCGTTTGATCCCTGAATTCTAGACAGCTTGGATTGCCTCTGTGGGCTGGATGGATTGTCCTCCCGTTTCACCGGGCGGCGGGAGCGAGGTCCCAGAGGCTCTCCTGGAACCGGGCGTGGGGGCGGGGCTCACCGGGAGCCCGTGGTGAAGGTGGGCAGCGCACCGGGAGCGCGCCCGGGG
>NW_011417855.1:0-635 GCF_000754665.1 Bison bison bison | reverse complement strand
TATTTTTCCCCATTCTGAAGGCTGCTTTTCACCTTGCTAATAGTTCCTTTGATGTGCAGAAGCTTTAAGTTTAATTAGGTCCCATTTGTTATTTTGCTTTATTTCCAATATTCTGGGAGGTGGGTCGATTAGAGGATCCTGCTGTGATGTATGTCAGAGAGTGTTTTGCCTATGTTCTCTCTAGGAGTTTTATAGTTTCTGGTCTTACGTTTAGATCTTTAATCCATTTTGAGTTTATTTTTGTGTATGGTGTTAGAAAGTGTTCTAGTTTCATTCGTTTTACAAGTGGTTGACCAGTTTTCCCAGCACCACTTGTTAAAGAGATTGTCTTTAATCCATTGTATATTCTTGCCTCCTTTGTCAAAGATAAGGTGTCCATATGTGCGTGGATTTATCTCTGGGCTTTCTATTTTGTTCCAATGATCGATATTTCTGTCTTTATGCCAGTACCATACTGTCTTGATAACTGTGGCTTTGTAATAGAGCCTGAAGTCAGGTAGTATGATTCCTCCAGTTCCATTCTTCTTTCTCAAGATAGCTTTGGCTATTCGAGGTTTTTTGTGTTTTCATACAAATTGTGAAATTATTTGTTCTAGCTCTGTGAAGAATACCGTTGGTAGCTTGATAGGGATTGC
>NW_011417854.1:0-550 GCF_000754665.1 Bison bison bison | reverse complement strand
TTGCTCTCGACTGACTGCAGGGCCAATAGACCTCAGTCTAGGCTTGTGTCCAGAAGCCAACTGTTCCTCTCCAGGGGCGACCGGGATCTCGGGGTTGCATTCCAGACGCACCCGGGGAGACAGGCATTCATCTCGAGGGGAAGCAAAGAACCCCGCTCTGCTCTCGAGTCGCGACGGGTCTCTCTTGGAGCGTCACTGGGTGGACTAAGGGAGTCAAGCCTCCTGAGGCGTTTGGAGAGAGGTCGCGAGGCTGGCCTCGAGGCCATGCAGGAGACGAAGGCCCTCATCTCCGCGATGACGGGGGAGTCTCGGGGTGGTTCTCGAGCGGCGGCCCCAGGGTGCGGTTTCTCACGAGGTACGACGGCGAGGTCAGTGAGCCTCTCGTGGGGCGCCAGGGAAGTCGGGTCTCCATGCGAGTGGCGAGGGGGAGCGCGTCATTGCTCTCGAGTCATGGTAGGGGAACCTGGCCTCGAGACGCGTTGAAAAAGGTCTCTCGAGGTCTTTCCCGGGTTGAGGCAGGAATCCCTGGCTTCCCTCGACTTGTGCAGGT
>NW_011417853.1:0-621 GCF_000754665.1 Bison bison bison | reverse complement strand
TGAAATGGTTGTCTGAGGAGGCCTTACAAATAGTTAAGTAAAGAAGAGAAGCAAAAGGCAAAGGAGAAAAGGGAAGATATACCCATATGACTGCAGATTACCAAAGAATAGCAAGGAGAGATAAAAAAGCCTTCCTCAGTGATCAATGCAAAGAAATAGAGGAAAACAATAGTTTGGGTAAAGCTAGCGATCTCTTCAAGGAAATTAGAGATACCAAGGGAATATTTCATGCCAAGATGGACACAATAAAGGACAGAAATTGTATGGACCTAAAAGAAGCAGAAGATATTAAGAAGAGGTAGTGAGAATCTATACAGAAAAGATTGAAGAACTATACAGAAAAAATCTTCATGATCCAGATAATCATGATGATGTGATCACTCACCTAGAACCAGACATCCTGAAACATGAAGTCAAGTCATCCTTAGGAAACATCAATACAAACAAAGCTAGTGGAGATATGGAACCCCAGTTGAGCGATTTCAAATCCTAAAAGATTAGTTCTGTGAAAGTGCTGAATTCAATGTGCCAGCAAATTTGGAAAATTCAGCAGTGGCAACAAGACTGGAAAAGGTCAGTTGTTCCAGTATATGTATTTTAGAGCTTGTTCTCTGTAGTGGT
>NW_011417852.1:0-524 GCF_000754665.1 Bison bison bison | reverse complement strand
TTTCTCTGCATCCATTGAGATAATCATATGGTTTTTATTTTTCAATTTGTTGATGTGGTGTATTACATTGATTGATTTGTGGATATTGAAGAATCCTTGCATCCCTGGGATAAAGCCCACTTGGTCATGGTGTATGATCTTTTTAATGTATTGTTGGATTCTGATTGCTAGAATTTTGTTAAGGATTTTTGCATCTATGTTCATCAGTGATATTGGCCTGTAGTTTTCTTTTTTTGTGGGATCTTTGTCAGGTTTTGGTATTAGGGTGATGGTGGCCTCATAGAATGAGTTTGGAAGTTTACCTTCCTCTGCCAATTTTTTGGAAGAGTTTGAGCAGGATAGGTGTTAGCTCTTCTCTAAATTTTTGGTAGAATTCAGCTGTGAAGCCGTCTGGACCTGGGCTTTTGTTTGCTGGAAGATTTTTGATTACAGTTTCAATTTCCGTGCTTGTGATGGGCCTGTTAAGATTTTCTATTTCTTCCTGGTCGAGTTTTGGAAAGTTGTACTTTTCTAAGAATTTGTCC
>NW_011417851.1:0-591 GCF_000754665.1 Bison bison bison | reverse complement strand
AGATTCTTCTGAGGTGTATGTTTCCCGAGTCATGCAACAAGTTTTTCTTTGAGATAAATAGAAGAAGGCAGTGAAGTTGCAACATCAACTGGTAGGAACAAATGATGTCGACGGGGAAGCCGAGGGAGGAAAGGACGTAGGGGGAAATGGAGCATGAGGATGCTCGGCCCTTTTGTGGCTCTCTGACCTCCTCGTCCCCCTCCTGCTGTTCAGTACACGATAGCAAGGGCAAAGTGGTTATTTAAGCTATTTATGCTTCTGTGTGGCTGGAGTTTAGGGACAAAAAAAAAAAAAAAAAGAAAAGAGAAGGGACTGATATCTACTTATTTGTGAACTGGATTACCTGCCCAATAGCAGTCAGGCTCAAACCTGAAATCATGATTGCTCAGGAATATTCACTCTTAAGTGAATTCACTCATTTCATTCTTCCTCTGTACTCTTGGTTCCTCCTTTTCTAATTTGATTCTTGTTGTCAATGTCTATGGCAGTGGCTCTCAAACTTAGCTGCATGTGAGAGTTAGCTGAAAAGCTTTTAAAACTTCTGTGCCCAGCCGAGAGTACTGTATATTAAATTGAATATTGAACACCCTA
>NW_011417850.1:0-630 GCF_000754665.1 Bison bison bison | reverse complement strand
AAATCACTCTGACAAAGAGAGTTTCAGCATCCTCATTGACGATGCTGCACTCCAACCAAAGACTGACCTCAGCATCATCATTATCCTCATCTCTGGGTTTGGACCCTGCGGCTTTGTCTCGGGTTGTGGTCGTGCTTGTGCTTCCTCACACAGGAAGAGATGGGCCATTTTTACAATCACTTTTGGCTTCAAGTGGCCCCTTCCAGTGTATTTTCCACCTAAAGGCAACCACAGAACAAGTCATCCCCTCTGATCTCAGGTGTCACTTTCTGTGGTTTCAGTTAACCCTCAGTTGTTCACTGAAAATATTAAATGGAAAACTCCAGAAATACATAACTCATAAGTTTTAAATTGCATGTCATTCTGAGGAGTAGGATTGGAATCTCACACCCATCCTGCTTCCTCCTGCCCAGAAATGTGAATCGAACTTAGTCCTGCACATCTCACCCATTTGTCACTCGGTTACCACAATGACTGTTGAGATGTCACAGAGCTTGTGACCAAGTCACCCTTATTTTACTCAATAATGGCCCCAAACCGTAAGTGGAGTGATGTTGGTTATTTAGATATGCCAGAGAGAATCCTTTAAGTGCTACCTTTAAGTGAAAAGATCAAAGTTCTCAATTTGAT
>NW_011417849.1:0-500 GCF_000754665.1 Bison bison bison | reverse complement strand
GAGTAGTCTTGATTGAAGGCAGAGGAGAAGGGACGACAGAGGCTAAGATGGTTGGATGGCATACACTGATTCGATGGACATGAGTTTGAGCAAGCCCCTGGAGTTGGTGATGGACACCGGAAGCCCAGCGTACCTGCAGGCCACGGGGTCCCAAAGAGTCAGACACGACTGAGCCACTGAACTGAACTGAACATACAATCGTTTCTCCAGGTGTTTGGGTTACCCGAGTTTCTATCCTGTGCTAAACTAAGTGACGACAGTGTACTGAAGAGCTGGGTCATTTCCAAATAAATTAAAGTTCTGAAACATTCACGCCTTGAAAGGACCTCCCTTTTACACAGAAACAAAAGAGATTTTTGACTATCCAATAAGAGTGTCTGGCACCATCCTGACATGTGAAACGTAAGAAAGCAATTTTTTTTTGTTTTTGTTTTGGTTCTGATCTTGGGTGTGTGTGTGTGTGTGTGTGTACGTGCGTGCGTGCGTGCGGGGGGAGGGGG
>NW_011417848.1:0-533 GCF_000754665.1 Bison bison bison | reverse complement strand
TGACTCTCCTTTTTCTCCACCAGGTCGCCTCTATCTCCTCCCTCACCCTTTTCTTCCCTACCCACTCTGTGAATCTCTTTGTGTATTCCAGGCTGTGGAGAACACTTTGGGAACTGATTACTGGCTGGATCTGTCTCTCTCCTTTTGATTGCCTCTTTTCTTGTCCTGGTCACCTCTGTCTCCTTCTTCCTTCTCTTCTCTGTGTAACTGCATGAACCTCTCTGAGGGGTCCAAACTGTGGATAACACATAGGGAATTGGTTACTGCCTAGCGTGCTCTCTTCCGGTTTGATTCCCCCTCTTCTTCTCCTGGTCAACTCTATCTCCCTCCTCCTTATTCTCTTCTCCATCTAACTTGGTGAACCTCTCTGGGTTCCCTCACTGTGGAGAGCTTGTCATCATTAACCTAGATGTTTTATCATCGATGCTGTACAGATAGAGAAGTCTTGAGGCTACTCTAAGAATAAGACTGAAAACCAGAGACAGGAGGCTTAAGTTCAAAACCTGAGAACACCAGAGAACTCCTGACTCCAG
>NW_011417847.1:0-537 GCF_000754665.1 Bison bison bison | reverse complement strand
GAAAGGGAAGTTGCTCAGTCGTGTCCAACCCTCAGTGACCCTATGGACTGCAACCTTCCAGGCTCCTCCTTCCATGGGATTTTCCAGGCAAGAGTGCTGGAGTGGGGTGCCATTGCCTTCTCCGACTACTGTGGGCAAGAATCCCTTAGAAGAAATGGAGTAACCATGATGGTCAACAAACGAGTCCAAAAGGCAGTATTTGGATGCAATCTCAAAAACGACAGAATGATCTCTGTTTGTTTCCAAGGCAAATCATTCAATATCACAGTAATCTAAGTCTATGCCCCAACCAGTAATGCTGAAGAAGCTGAAGTTGAACAGTTCTATGAAGACCTCCAAGACCTTTTAGAACTAACACCCAAAAAAGATGTCCTTTTCATTATAGGGGACTGGAATGCAAAAGTTGGAAGTCAAAAAAATACCTGGAGTAAGAGGCAAATTTGGCCTTAGAATACGGAATGAAGCAGGGCAAAAGCTAATAGAATTTTGCCAAGAAAATGCACTGGTCATAGCAAACACCCTCTTCCAACAACACAA
>NW_011417846.1:0-563 GCF_000754665.1 Bison bison bison | reverse complement strand
ATTCAAAAACAGAAGCTGTCCTTTGTTGTATCTTTGAATCTTTATGTAGTTTACGTTGATTTTTACTATTAAGGCTAAGTGAACAAGGCAAGACGAGAAACCCTTAGAATTGAAAAGCAATGGACGTTTTTGAAAGAACATGTGCAGGTGAAGCTCTCTTCCGTTTTGAGAGATGGTTAAATGCAAAATCTTGATTCAACACATATGACTTTTGTGCACTTTATTTCAAATCTCCTTGACGAAGCCCTAAGGTGTCCAGGAAGAAAGGAGTAAGGGGCAGACAAAAAGAGCAACTTTCCCCTTGGTGCCATCTCAACCAGCTGCTTAGTTCCTTCATCTCAAGGACTATCATCTGGGCTTCTCTGGTTTGTCTGATTCTTGTTTCGGGGACCGTTTCTCATCACAAGGCTGTCAACAGTGGGAGTGGGGTGTGTGTGTGGGGGGGGAGCCCTTCTTTCCATTCCACATGAGACCCAGTGGACAATCCAGGCCCTGCCCACTGCATTGAGTGTGCAGCAACAATATCAACGGTAATGCCGGTGAACAATGCGTATTCCTGGAAT
>NW_011417845.1:0-521 GCF_000754665.1 Bison bison bison | reverse complement strand
AAAAATCATGGTGTCCATGGAGAGGCTGCCCCATGGAAACAAGAGATGGGTCTAAGTTTTTGCATTCCTGTTGCCTTAGGAAATAAGAGGGTTATTTAGACAATATAAATCCTTTGACATAGGAAATCTTAGGGAGGCGTAAGGCTTCCACCAGACATAGAACCAGGGCTTCAGGGCAATCTGTGATAGTTAATTTTATGTGTCAACTTGTCAGCTAAGGGATGCCCAAACGGCTGATAACACATTATTTCTAGGTGTGTCTGTGAGGATGTCTCCAGAGGAGATGAACATCTGAATCAGGAGAATGAGTAAAGAAGATCTTTATCAATGCCAGTGGGCATCATCCAATCCGTTGAGTAGGCAGAGGAAAGAAGGACGAATTCGCTCTCTTTGAACTAAGATATCCATATTCTTCTTGCCCTCTTGCAGTCCACCAGAGCTCCTGGCTCTAAAGCTTTTGATTCAAACACAGACCAGAGTTACACCACTGGCCCCCCTGATTCTTAGGCCTGCAGACTCTG
>NW_011417844.1:0-542 GCF_000754665.1 Bison bison bison | reverse complement strand
CAAGATGCTCAGCTGAGGAATGTGGTCTTCAGAGAAGACAATGTTCCTTTATCCCCCTGTGGTGTCATTTTTGTTTGAACAGTCTTTACCGTTACATAGTAATACAGAATTTCAGAAGTCATTTTAATAAAGACAATTGATCTTTTATAAAATGGTGATCCCCATTTTCAGATCACTATGAATTTTCTAGATCACTAGAAACAGCATTATCTTTTGTTTCTATCTCAAAGCACTAACTCTCACCCCTGCAGTACTTACTGCCTGAGCCATACATCTCTACAACAATGCATGATGTCAGCAGGTCCTCTTCTCTAAAGTAGACTTGAAGAAGAGTTTTTCAAGTTAAATTTCGCTCCAGCAGCCAGTCAGAGACTGTCTTAAAAAGCAGCAGGGGAGCAGGTCAGGTCACTTACTAGTTATGGTCTTAAGGTCTGCTCGTGCTCAGTTTAAGTTTTAATTTGGGGCCAACAGTTCTTAACTCCTGTTCCTGCTACACCCGCTGCTCGTTTTTGTCTCTTGCCTTTCTAGAACTAAGAAGACGC
>NW_011417843.1:0-564 GCF_000754665.1 Bison bison bison | reverse complement strand
ACAGGAGAGTCAGGCCTCGTCTGGGTTGAGGCATGGAACTCCGCTTGCCTCTCGAGGTGTCCCCGGGGAGAGAGGTCCACTTGTCGAGCGGTATTTGGAACCTGGGGGTCTTTCCGGTACGATGCACGGGCGAGTCACTGCCCCTTCGTGTTGACTTCATTCACAGGTTGGAGTTCGGAGAGGTGTCCGGGCATCGTGTTCTTACCAAGAGGGGACCGGGAAATCGGGGTGCTTCGCAATGTGGAAGCACCCACGAGGCCACGTCTGGAATGACGTCGTGAGACCGGCCTCATCCTGAGGTGCGACCGGAAGGTCGGGAACCCCTTCCAGACAAAGCAGGGGAGTCGACCCTCCTGTGGAGATCAGGAAGGGTAGAAGGGGGCTCAGAGGAAGTGGTGCCGGAAAACCTCGGTGTTCCTCTCCAGGGAGACCCGGGGATGCCGGGGGAACTTTGTGGGGGCGCATCAAGGGTGCCAAGTACCGTTTCGACCTCCAATTCCTCACGTGGGACTTCTCCTGAGACGCTGTAGCGGGGAAAGGGCTTCTATCTTGCGATGACGGGGG
>NW_011417842.1:0-527 GCF_000754665.1 Bison bison bison | reverse complement strand
CTTTGCCTGGAATGCCCTCTGCACTCTTTGGCTTCCATCCCATAGGGCATTTTCGTTCTTGAATGTCCTAAGTTTCCCTGGTCACATAGCCTTCCAAGATGCTATTTTCCCTGCCTGAAATTCTTCCTGCATCTCAACCCTGGTTTACCTAGGTTCAACCTATGGACCTCAACGTAAATGGTGCCTCTGGAAAGCCTTCCCTGACACCCAGGTTTTGTGGTGAGGGAAGAGGCCCCTCTATAGGTTCTCAAAGGATCTGCCTGTGATGTATCATTAGAGTCGTCTCACGTGAAAGCAGGAACTCTGTGTCTTCTTCTCTCCGCCTTCTATTCCCTGAAACTTATTACATGCCTCCTAGCTCATCGTAGGTGCTCAGTATTTACTTAGTGTGTGAAAGACAGAAAAAGCTCTTGGAAGCCTCAAGGGGTCACTTGGCTCAGCACTTTTGATCTCTTTGTATATTTGGCGATTCAATTCTTTCCTTTCCTGGGTTGATGGGTACACTATATTCGAGGCACAATCTAAGG
>NW_011417841.1:0-534 GCF_000754665.1 Bison bison bison | reverse complement strand
TGGGTTTGGTGCATTGGAAGAGGGCCTCATCTCCAGTTGAGGCAGGAACCTCAGAGTTCCTCTGATTTCAGACTCCGATCCCAGGGTCCCTGCAGACTTGGGACAGGAGAGTCATGCCTCGTCTTTGGTTGAGGCATGGAACTCCGCTTGCCCCTCGACGTGTTCCCGGGGAGACAAGCCACATGTCGACCGGTATTTGGAACCTGGGGTTCTTTTCCCGAAGATGCACGGGGGAGTCACTGCCCCTTCGTTTTGACTTCATTCACAGGGTGGAGTTCGAAGAGGTGTCCGGGCATCGGGTTCTTATCAAGAGGGGACCGGGAAATCGGGGTCCTTCGGAATGTGGAACCACCCACGAAGCCACGTCTGGAATGTCGTCGTGAGACCGGCCTCATCCTGAGGTGCGACCGGAAGGTCGGGAACCCCTTCCAGACAAAGCAGGGGAGTCGACCCTCCTGTCCAGATCAGGAGGGTAGAAGAGGCTCAGAGGAAGTGGTGCTGGAAAACTTCGGTGTTCCTCTCAAGGGAGACGGG
>NW_011417840.1:0-600 GCF_000754665.1 Bison bison bison | reverse complement strand
GACTCACGTCCATTGAGTCAGTGATGCCATCCAGCCATCTCATCCTCTGTCCTCCCCTTCTCCTCCTGCCTCCCATCCCTCCCAGCATCAGAGTCTTTTCCAATGAGTCAACTCTTCGCATGAGGTGGCCAAAGTACTGGAGTTTCAGCTTTAGCATCATTCCTTCCAAAGAAATCCCAGGGCTGATCTCCTTCAGAATGGACTGGTTGGATCTCCTTGCAGTCCAAGGGACTCTCAAGAGTCTTCTCCTACACCACAGTTCAAAAGCATCAATTCTTTGGTGCTCAGCCTTCTTCACAGTCCAACTCTCACATCCATACATGACCACAGGAAAAACCATAGCCTTGACTAGACGAACCTTTGTTGGCCAAGTAATGTCTCTGCTCTTGAATATGCTATCTAGGTTGGTCATAACTTTCTTTCCAAGGAGTAAGCATCTTTTAATTTCATGGCTGCAGTCACCATCTGCAGTGTTTTTGGAGCCCAGAAAAATAAAGTCTGCCACTGTTTCCACTGTTTCCCCATCTATTTCCCATGAAGTGATGGGACCAGATGCCATGATCTTCGTTTTCTGAATGTTGAGCTTTAAGCCAACTTTTT
>NW_011417839.1:0-516 GCF_000754665.1 Bison bison bison | reverse complement strand
CTGGAGCCTATTATACAGAGTGAAGTAAGACCAGAAGGAAAAACATAAATACAGTATACTAACGCATATATATGGAATTTAGAAAGATGGTAATGATAACCCTGTATACGAGACAGCAAAAGAGACACTGATGTATGGAGCAGTCTTATGGACTCTGTGGGAGAGGGAGAGGGTGGGAAGTTTTGGGAGAATGGCATTGAAACACGTGAAATGTAAAAAAAAAAAAGAAAGAAAGAAATTGAGATGGTAAATTTTTTTTAAAAAGTTTTGTTTTGAAGTTGAGAACAGCTGGAGGTTAAAATATTGGATGTTTAAAAAACTTTCCTAGCAATGTGAAACCAGATACAGGTCCTGAAGCTACTTAAAGTGGTATTTACTGTATATATACAACATATTTTTAGTTGAGCATAATTGCTTTTAACATATTACCTGTTAAAACTACTAATGGAGGTGTTTTATTTGATGCTATTTAATTGGTGTCATTAAAGGAATAATTTTTTATAGCTTAGCTTTGAT
>NW_011417838.1:0-506 GCF_000754665.1 Bison bison bison | reverse complement strand
GAGTTTGGCGAAGGCCTTAGGAGGTCACTTGGAAATGCTGCTGGCTGGTGAAGGGGGGAGGGGGGCGAGATGTGCACAGAGCTGTGCTAGGCTTGTCCTTTGTCATGGATGTTCTTTGTAGAAATCCACCTCGGAGCCATCTCCTGATGTGTAAGAATTTCCCAGACAAACCTTGAGCTAAGCAATGCGTTTTTTCCTTAGGAAATGTTGGTCTTCAGCGATGTTCAAAGCCTGTGTATTTCCGCTAGACTCTGGCTTCAGGTCGGTTCCCCCAAAAGGCTCAGAAGCGACCTGAACCAAACAGTAAGTTTTCCTCCTACCTTGTTCTCCTCATCTACGTTAAGAGTATACTTTAAGAGTATCCTGGCACATACATGTACTGCCTCACCCCTAACCTCAGTCATGTGTTCCAAGAACTTCTGTCCGTTGATTTATTTGTTTTTGGGTAACATTGAATTCGTTTTGACTATGCTGGGTCTTTGCTGCTCGCTGGAAGTTGCTAGGAC
>NW_011417837.1:0-565 GCF_000754665.1 Bison bison bison | reverse complement strand
GATACCCGTCGCGACTCGAGAGCAGAGCGGGGTCTTTGCTTCCACTCGAGATGTATGCCTGTCTCCCCGGGTGCGTCTGGAATGCAACCCCGAGATCCCTTTCGCCCCTAGAGAGGAACACTGGCTTCTGGACACAAGCCTAGATGAGGTCTGTTGGCCCTGCAGTCACTCGAGAGCAATCCCCAGCTTTCCTTCGCAACTCTAATGGAAGATTGGACTTCCCTGGGCCAACACAAGAGGCATCCTGAATTCCCCGTCGAAAATTCGAGAATCCTGCTACACCTCGAGAAAAACCACGTGGTTCCCCCGTCATCGCAAGATGTAGCCCTGTGCCGCTACAGCGTCTCAGGAGAAGTCCCACTTTAGGAATTGGAGTTCGAAACGGTACTTGTCACCCTTGATGCGACCCACAAAGTGCCCCGACATCCCGGTCTCCCTCGAGAGGAACACCGAGGTTTTCCGGCACCACTTCCTCTGAGCCTCTTCTACCCTCCTGATCTAGACAGGAGGGTCGACTCCTCTGATTGTCTGGAAGGGGTTCCCGACCTTCCGGTCGCACCTCAGG
>NW_011417836.1:0-523 GCF_000754665.1 Bison bison bison | reverse complement strand
AAACATAATTGAACACAAAATTTAGAAAAAATATTCTGGGGTCAGTTCAGTGTCAGGTTATCCCTTGTTCGAGCCTGCACTTTTTTCTCAAAAGTCCACAATTGTCCTTAAATGCAATTTTACTGCTTAATTTTAATCTGTTGCACCCGCCACTTCTTGAGTGGTTCCCCTGTCTTATCTTTACTTAGGCTGGCCTCCTCTGCTTGCAAGTCTCTTCAATGTCTAATCTGAGCCCTGATAGGAAGAGGTGACAATAGACCCTTATTCAGGGTCATTTGCTCTGTTTTGCTGTGGAGAGGCAGGAACACTGCAAACAAATACCACTGGGATTTGTGGGTAGCCTTTGTTGTGAATGGACAGCACAGGGTCTGCCAAAGTCCAAGGTGATGTACACTTCTCAGATCCAGCCACTCAAGCTCCTGGGTGTCCCTTGAGGGCACAGTTACAGAAGGGCCATGGATCTCACGCACTTCCCAGGCCCAAGCTACCTAGGGTCCATCCTGTGTTAGGCGTGAAGTCCCAG
>NW_011417835.1:0-638 GCF_000754665.1 Bison bison bison | reverse complement strand
ACAAGAAAACTTTGACCTCAGGGAATGTCAGAGTCCCGTGAACTGGGAACTAGTCAATATGAAATATCTAGTAGTTTTGTTTTGCTCCTCTACTGTAGACATGTCTAAGAGTCATCAACATGAAGCACAAAATGTTCATAGTGCCTCGGTTTGTTCTAAGGTAAAAATTGCTATATCGTTATATCTGTCACAAGCTTGTCAACAAGAAAGTACCTCGAAAGAACAGGAACAAAACGAAAATTAAATGTGATATGAGCTTTTAGATAAACTATGAACACTAATTACACTCTGAAATATCTGCCTATGAGAGTCTTGATTGAAGGCAGAGGAGAAGGGGACGACAGAGGCTAAGGATGGGTTGGATGGCATCACTGATTCGATGGACATGAGTTTGAGCAAGCCCCTGGAGTTGGTGATGGACACGGAAGCCCAGCGTCCTGCAGGCCACGGGGTCCCAAAGAGTCAGACACGACTGAGCCACTGAACTGAACTGAACATACAATCGTTTCTCCAGGTGTTTGGGTTACCCGAGTTTCTATCCTGTGCTAAACTAAGTGACGACAGTGTACTGAAGAGCTGGGGTCATTTCCAAATAAATTAAAGTTCTGAAACATTCACGCCTTGAAAGGACCTCCCTT
>NW_011417834.1:0-557 GCF_000754665.1 Bison bison bison | reverse complement strand
TTTCTGATTTGGGGCGATAGCCGCCGCCTCCGTTTGCGCCTTCCAGGGCCCAAGAGTTTCCCACTTTGCCCCCAAAGCCTCTCAAAGTGTTGCCTAAGCCTGTAAAAAGATAAAAAGGTTTTTTTAAACAGTGGAGCTTTTAAAACAGACTGCATGCACAATATGCAGAGCGTGCTCCTTGGAGAAAACCCCCTCAGGGGGGTCTCACCCAGGCTAAGAGAAAAAGCCAAACGGTAAGGAGATTTAGCAACAATATTAACCCTTGACGAGGTTACTCCAATTCCAACGGGAGTGGCTGGCCCCCTACCTGAGGACATTGTAAGATTTGTCTTGGGGCGTAGCTCGCTTTCTTTTCAAGGAATTTGGGTGGTGTATGGTGTAGTAGATTCTGATTATATTGGAGAAATTAAAGTTTTGATCTCGCTGCCTACCAAAACTGTGCAAATTAATAAAGGTCAAAGAGTAACACAGTTTTTGCTTTTACCTTACTATTAGACAAGAAAAACCTCGACTTCTCAAGCTAAGAGACACAGAGCATTTAGATTTAGTGATCTAGC
>NW_011417833.1:0-529 GCF_000754665.1 Bison bison bison | reverse complement strand
GAGGTTGGCCTCTAGGCCATGCAGGAGACGAAGGCCCTCATCTCCGCGATGACGGGGAGTCTCGGGGTGGTTCTCGAGCGGCGGCCCCAGGGTGCGGTTTCTCACGAGGTACGACGGCGAGGTCAGTGAGCCTCTCGTGGGGCGCCAGGGAAGTCGGGTCTCCATGCGAGTGGCGAGGGGGAGCGCGTCATTGCTCTCGAGTCATGGTAGGGGAACCTGGCCTCGAGACGTGTTGAGAAAGGTCTCTCGAGGTCTTTCTCGGGTTGAGGCAGGAAACCCTGGCTTCCCTCGACTTGTGCAGGTGACCTCAGGGGGCTTCTCATGGTGGCTCTGAGAAGTCAGGGAAACTGGAGTGGGGGGGGGGTGGGCCTCTCGGGACTCCACGGGGTTTGGTGCATTGGAAGAGGGCCTCATCTCCAGTTGAGGCAGGAACCTCAGGGTTCCTCTGATTTCAGACTCCGATCGCAGGGTCCCTGCAGACTGGGGACAGGAGAGTCAGGCCTCGTCTTGGGTTGAGGCATGGAACTCC
>NW_011417832.1:0-681 GCF_000754665.1 Bison bison bison | reverse complement strand
TTCCGGTCGCACCTCAGGATGAGGCCGGTCTCACGACGACATCCAGACGTGGCCTCGTGGGTGCTTCCACATTGCGAAGCACCCCGATTTCCCGGTCCCCTCTTGGTAAGAACCCGATGCCCGGACACCTCTCCGAACTCCACCCTGTGAATGAAGTCAACACGAAGGGGCAGTGACTCGCCCGTGAATCGTCCGGAAAAGACCCCCACGGATCCAAATACCGCTCGACAAGTGGCCTCTCTCCCCGGGGACACCTCGAGAGGCAAGCGGAGTTCCATGCCTCAACCCAAGACGAGGCCTGACTCTCCTGTCCCCAGTCTGCAGGGACCCTGCGATCGGAGTCTGAAATCACAGGAACCCTGAGGTTCCTGCCTCAAATGGAGAGGAGGCCCTCTTCCAATGCACCAAACCCCGTGGAGTCCCGAGAGGCCCCCCCCCACCTCCAGTTTCCCTGACTTCTCAGAGCCACCATGAGAAGCCCCCTGAGGTCACCTGCACAAGTCGAGGGAAGCCAGGGTTTCCTGCCTCAACCCGAGAAAGACCTCGAAAGACCTTCTTCAACACGTCTGGAGGCCAGGTTCCCCTACCATGACTCGAGAGCAATGACGCGCTCCCCCTCGCCACTCGCATGGAAACCCGACTTCCCTGGCGCCCCACGAGAGGCTCACTGACCTCGCCGTC
>NW_011417831.1:0-516 GCF_000754665.1 Bison bison bison | reverse complement strand
AAATTAAGACTTATAGAAAGTAAGCCGATGAAGGTCACAAGGCTAGTAAATGGGGGGTGTGTGTGCGCATGCTCAGTCACTCAGTCCTGTCTAATTCTTTGCGGCCCCACGGACTATAGTCCACCAGGCTCCTCTGCCCACGGAAATTTCCAGCCAAGAATACTGGAGTGGGGTCCCATTTTCTACTCCAGAGCTAGTGAATAGTAGAGCTGGATAAATAAATGGTATATACATACAATGGAACGCCGCTCAGCAATTCATAAAATGAATATGCAACAATCTGGGTGAACCTCAAAATAGTTATGCTGAATGCAAGAAGCCAAACCAAAAGGAACACAGACTGTAGGACTCCATTTATGTAATACTCGAGAAGATGCACATTCATCAAGACAGAAAGCAGACCAGCGTCACCTGGGGAAGGGCGAGTGGAAAGGGGGAGGATGGATGGATTGCCAAGGGATGTGAAAATATTTTTAGGGGGGGATGGACACGGTCACTATCTTGACTGTGATGATG
>NW_011417830.1:0-592 GCF_000754665.1 Bison bison bison | reverse complement strand
GAGGACGAGTACCAGGCCCTCCTCGACATGCTGCCAGGCTCCCCAGGCCCTGGGGCTTAGAGGGAGAGGAAGGAAGGGCCACCTTCTCCCCCTAGCCACGTTCAGGTCTCCTTGCCTGGGATGTGGGGGCCACGGAGCTCGGGGAAAGGGTGGGTGGGTGGGTGGGAGCTGTTTTGTGTGGGAAGAGGAGAGAATACAGACGGGATGTCTACGGACAACCCTGGGGACAAACCCGAGTGCTGGACCTTTGGGAAGCTGGGCCCCGCCCCAAACGGGGACACCCTACCTGAAGCCTCAAGCCCTCCCTGCATGGCAGTGACCAAGGGGCTGCCTCAGAGGGAACATTCCATGGGCCCGGGAAAGAAACCCCGTGCCCGGCACAAGTTCTTTGTGTCTGGCTCTTCTGTCTTCTGGTCCCGTCTTTCCAGCAGTCCACACAGGAGAACTCCTTCCCTATGCCAGGGGCAGCAGAGGGAGGGGGAGCGGGAGACCGGGGAGTGCAAAGGTGGGAGGGTGGGAGGTGCAAGGTGGGAGGGGGCCGAGTGGGTGGGGGCGCAGGGAGAGAGTTGGGGAAGGCTGAGTGGGAGAGCGG
>NW_011417829.1:0-526 GCF_000754665.1 Bison bison bison | reverse complement strand
CGGGGGGATCCAAGAATCGGGACGCGCGCGGGGGCTAAAGGACTCTTCTGCTAGGCAAAAAGCCTCGAGCACCCGGGATTCCCAGGTGGTCTCCCATCCAAGATACTAACCAGGCCGACCCTGCTTAGCTTCCGAGATCAGACGAGATCGGGCGCCTTCAGGCTGATACGGCCTGAGACGGTGGCGGTTGGCTCGGGGCGCCCTAAGAGCCTTGCGCTTCGCCTCCCTTTCGCTCTGCCCTGCAGGTCGGGCCAACGGGCCGCACCTCTCGTCGCGGGGCATGCTGTACTTGAGCCGCACGACCCGCGACCGGACTCCAGCCTGCTGACGCCGGCCCGCCCCCCCCCCACCCCCCGAACACCGCCAACACCAGACCAGCAAGCGCCTGGCCGGGCCCGGGGGCCCGAGGGGCTTCCAGGACCCCCCATTGACCGGGAGGGCGTGCGTGCGTGCGTGCGCGCGGGGCCTGGGGGCTGGGCTGAGGGGTGCGGAGGTCTCGGCGCCCTCCCACCCGCGGCCACTCCAG
>NW_011417828.1:0-583 GCF_000754665.1 Bison bison bison | reverse complement strand
TCTAAACTAGTCTAAACACAGATTCTTTTGAGTAGTTAAAAGATTGATTAGAAATTGTATTGGTGAATGGTTTTTCACTTGTTGGGGACCATTCGTTTGCTGCTAAGTTTCCATATCCCCTTACCTGCTGTAGTCCCCTGGCAGTGTATTGATTAATATAATCGGTGTAAGTAGTAGCTTTAATGTTTGTAACCTGGGAACCTTGAGTTAATTCTTTTTCTTGTTATAGCCCCAAAACACCTTTGCTCTGTAGGAATGCAACTTTATCTAACCTTTTTTGGAGGTGGCTCCTGACCAACCACCTTTAGAGAAAATAAGTTTTCTGAGAAAAGGTCTTAAAATGTTAACAGGCCTCCGGGCCAGAAGATGATGCAAATCACCTAAGATTTTGTCATATAGTAAGTTTGCAGGAAGAAAGCCTGGTTTGCTGCAAGACTCTACCCCTTCCCGCATTATCCTCTATGCATAACTTAAGGTATAAAAACTACTTTGAAAAATAAAGTGCGGGCCAGGTTCACCGAAACTTGGTCTCACCATGTCGTTCTTTCTCTTACCTTCTGGCTGAATTCTTCAGCCTCTTTTC
>NW_011417827.1:0-616 GCF_000754665.1 Bison bison bison | reverse complement strand
GGCTTCTGGACACAAGCCTAGATGAGGTCTATTTGGCCCTGCAGTCACTCGAGAGCAATCCCCAGCTTTCCTTCGCAACTCGAATGGAAGATTGGACTTCCCTGGGCCAACACAAGAGGCATCCCGAATTCCCCGTCGTAACTCGAGAATCCCGCCGCAACTCGAGAAAAACCACGTGGTTCCCCCGTCATCGCAAGATGAAGCCCTTTCCCGCTACAGCGTCTCACGAAAAGTCCCACGTTAGGAATTGTAGGTCGAAACGGTACTTGGCACCCTTGATGCGCCCCCACAAAGTTCCCCGGCATCCCGGTCTCCCTGGAGAGGAACACCGAGGTTTTCCGGCACCACTTCCTCTGAGCCCCTTCTACCCTCCTGATCTCGACAGGAGGTCGACTCCCCTGCTTTGCCTGGAAGGGGTTCCCGACCTTCCGGTCGCACCTCAGGATGAGGCCGGTCTCACGACGACATTCCAGACGTGGCCTCTTGGGTGCTTCCACATTGCGAAGCACCCCGATTTCCCAGGTCCCCTCTTGGTAAGAACCCGATGCCTGGACAACTCTCCGAACTCCACCCTGTGAATGAAGTCAACACGAAGGGGCAGTGACTCGCCCGTGCA
>NW_011417826.1:0-514 GCF_000754665.1 Bison bison bison | reverse complement strand
AGATATTTCATATTGACTAGTTCCCAGTTCACGGGACTCTGACATTCCCTTGAGGTCCAAAGTTTTCTTGTATTGGAAGCAGTTGGGTTTGCAAGGGCTGCCTTGTCTTGAGACCATTGAAATAAGAACTCAGAACTTGAGCACTATTATCAAAAATCACAAGGCTCACACTGACACAGACATCCAATCCAGACAGACAAGACTAAGACATCTTCCAGTTTTCCGCTGAGATGGAAAAGATTTCTTTGAGCCGTTTTTTCTGGGGAGTGGGGGGTGGGGCTGGCGGCCAGGCAGGCTTTGGGAAGGAGCTCCTGGTTTGGAATTGCATATGAAAAGAACCAGCTTTCCGGGTTCCAAGGAATCAAGTTTCCTTGCAAACCAACTTTGTCCGGTTCTAGAGAATATCATGGCCCTCCTAGGTCAGGTCATCTTTCCTTTCCGTAGCCCTCGTTTGATCCCTGAATTCTAGACAGCTTGGATTGCCTCTGTGGGCTGGATGGATTGTCCTCCCGTT
>NW_011417825.1:0-578 GCF_000754665.1 Bison bison bison | reverse complement strand
GACTTGGGACAGGAGAGTCAGGCCTCGTCTTGGGTTGAGGCATGGAACTCCGCTTGCCTCTCGAGGTGTTCCCGGGGAGACAGGCCACTTTTCGAGCGGTATTTGGAACCTGGGGGTCTTTCCCCGACAATGCACGGGCGAGTCACTGCCCCTTCGTGTTGCCTTCATTCACAGGGTGGAGTTCGAAGAGGTGTCCGGGCATCGGGTTCTTATCAAGAGGGGACCGGGAAATCGGGGTCCTTCGGAATGTGGAACCACCCACGAGGCCACGTCTGGAATGTCGTCGTGAGACCGGGCTCATCCTGAGGTGCGACCGGAAGGTCGGGAACCCCTTCCAGACAAAGCAGGGGAGTCGACCCTCCTGTCCAGATCAGGAGGGTAGAAGGGGCTCAGAGGAAGTGGTGCCGGAAAACTTCGGTGTTCCTCTCGAGGGAGACCGGGATGTCGGGGAACTTTGTGGGTCGCATCAAGGGTGCCAAGTACCGTTTCGACCTCAATACCTAACGTGGGACTTCTCCTGAGACACTGTAGCGGGAAAGGGCCTCATCTTGCGATGACGGGGGAACCACGTGGGTTTC
>NW_011417824.1:0-605 GCF_000754665.1 Bison bison bison | reverse complement strand
AATATGTTTTGCAGTGTAGCTAAGAGTATTGAACTAATATCAATTTTGTGGTTGTGATATTATAATACTAACACTAATATCTTATTGTAATAAGGTATCACAATTAGGGGAAGTGAAGTGAACTATACATGATACTCTATATACTATTTTTACAATTTTCTATGAGTCTATAATAATCACCAAATAAAAATTTGAAATTCATATAATTGTCAGGGGCCATGAAGAATTATGCAGGTCAGGAAGCAACAGTTAGAACTGGACATGAAACAACATACTGGTTCCAAATAGGAAAAGTACATCAAGGCTGTATATTGTCACATATAAATTGTATATTTAACTGTATAAGTTAAATATATTATTTAACTTCTATGCAGAGTTCATCATGAGAAATGCTGGGCTGGAAGAAGCACAAGCTGGAATCAAGATTGCCAGGAGAAATATGAATAACCTCAGATATGCAGATGATACCACCCTTATGGCAGAAAGTGAAGAGGAACGAAAAAGACCTCTTGATGAAAGTGAAAGAGGAGAGTGAAAAAGTTGGCTTAAAGCTCAACATTCAGAAAAACGAAGATCATGGCGTCTGGTCCCATCACTTCATGGGA
>NW_011417823.1:0-604 GCF_000754665.1 Bison bison bison | reverse complement strand
AAAAAAAAAAAAAAAGAATACAAAGAGTAAACAACCAAAACTTTGGTGACTACCTATGTCTCATTTTACTCTCATTTACAACCAGACTTGGGAATAACACAGAGGCTGCTGTTACCATGGGTACAAGAGAGGGAATGAAGAAATGCTGTCACCTTGTGGACATTTTCTCTAACAGCAACCTTAAAATTCTTGCTGATGGCCACAATATTCACAAGGGTGCTGAGCTCTAACTGATATCCACCCTTAACAAATTTTCAGGGTTCACAGAGGGGAAAATAAGTAAAGTAAACTTGGGAGAAGCTAACAGGAAGAGGATATGAACAGCTAAACATAATTCCGTGTTTCTTTAAAAAAGCACATGACACATAGGGTGAATTCTAAGAGATACAGACATCTAAACTCTGAGGACATTATCACCTCCGCCTGAGCATGGAAAAGGGCCACTGTCAAATCCTGGACATGACATCAATGGCAGAGTAGGAGTAGTACAGTGGACGCTTTAAGGTAATGCTTTCATGGACCTGGTAAGAGCCACTATGGACATGACTAGAAAGGTGCACTCCCATGAAAGAAAATAAATAAATAAAGAGGTCATGACAGCATG
>NW_011417822.1:0-538 GCF_000754665.1 Bison bison bison | reverse complement strand
CACTAAAAAGTATGTGTGCGTGTGTGTGTGTGAGAGAGAGAGAGAACGAGAGAGGTGGCGAAAGGAAAAGTAACAGCCTATTTTGGTATTTCATGTTATTTGTAAGTTCGAAAGCTCTGCTATACATATAATCTGTAGAGTGTTTTAGCAACGTAATTTTCAACTGTTTTCATGCCTTGACTATCTCAATATTAACTATATAGCCAGATTGGAATGGCTTTGTTATTGTATGTTCCCTTGTGCTGCTGAACTCTCCGAAGTGCCTCTGTTGTGCTGATCTAAGATAACCTGGCTCCAAAAGCCTGGTGTGGAGAAGTTGATGGAGAAGCTATGATGTGAGTTGGGACCAGACATGGGATTTAGTCAGTGGAGAGCTGTGGCTTCTTGCCCCATTGGAGGAAGAGGTATGCATTCCCTCCAGGCATGGAGCCAAGGCAGAAGGAACACTGTCTCAGAGTATCTTTACCTAGCCCCAGGGACATCTCAAGGAGGCCAACCATTGAAATGCCTGTGTTTGGTGAGAGGCCCCTGCAAGCAT
>NW_011417821.1:0-520 GCF_000754665.1 Bison bison bison | reverse complement strand
CTGAAGTAACTTAGCACACATGCATGCATGAATAGCTGAATGTATACAGGGGTACTATACTGTACACCTGAAATTAACTCAACGTTGTGATTCAACTATGCTCCAATAAATAAAATAAAAAACCTGAAACAAACTGTAGCCCTCAGTTTACTGTGTCTATTCTTTTTCTCCCTTCACTGGATGATAAGGTCTCTGAGGGCAGGGTTTGTTCACTGTTACATCCCAAGCACCGAGAGGGGCAGCTGGTTGGTAAAATTCCTTCACTGTCTCTGCTGCCTCTTCCTGTTCTGCCCCTTCTGGCTCAGAGTAGAACCACACTCTCCCCACTCCCCCGAAATGGCCGTTGGATTTGTTTTGGCTCTTGAAATGTGCATTAAAGGTGACATGTGCTGCCTCCAAAAGGGGCGTTCCGGAGTCATGCTGTATGCTTGCCCACACCCCTTAGGGCTGGGTAGAGCTGAGCCCCTGCAGCCTGAGGTACCTAATGTTGGCAAGAAAGATGCCTTGTTGTTTTGAGTCA
>NW_011417820.1:0-539 GCF_000754665.1 Bison bison bison | reverse complement strand
ACCCAGTAAACTCCAAGAGATACACGTCGCGACTCGAGAGCAGATGGGGTCTTTGCTTCCACTCGAGATGAATGCCTGTCTCCCCGGGTGTGTCTGGACTGCAACCCCGAGATCCCTGTCGCCCCTGGAGAGGAACATTGGCTTCTGGACACAAGCCTAGATGAGGTCTATTGGCCCTGCAGGCACTCAAGAGCAATCCCCAGCTTTCCTTCCCAACTCGAATGGAAGATTGGACTTCCCTGGGCCAACACAAGAGGCATCCTGAATTCCCCGTCGTAACTCGACAATCTCGCCGCAACTCGAAAAAAACCACGTGGTTCAATCGTCATCGCAAGATGAAGCCATTTCCCGCTACAGCGTCTCAGGAGAAGTCCCACGTTAGGTATTGGAGGTTCGAAACGGTACTTGGCACCCTTGATGCGACCCACAAAGTTCCCCGGCATCCCGGTCTCCCTCGAGAGGAACACCGAGGTTTTCCGGCACCACTTCCTCAGAGCCACTTCTACCCTCCTGATCTGGACAGGAGGGTCGACTCCCCT
>NW_011417819.1:0-597 GCF_000754665.1 Bison bison bison | reverse complement strand
TTAACAATAACACAATAATAGTGGGAGACTTTAATATCCCACTCACACCTATGGATAGATCAACTAAAACAGAAAATTAACAAGGAAACACAAACGTTAAACGATACAATAGACCAGTTAGACCTAATTGATATCTATAGGACATTTCATCCCAAAACAATGAATTTCACCTTTTTCTCAAGCGCACATGGAACCTTCTCCAGGATAGATCACATCCTGGGCCATAAAGCTAGCCTTGGTAAATTCAAAAAAATAGAAATCATTCCAAGCATCTTTTCTGACCACAATGCAGTAAGATTAGATCTCAATTACAGGAGAAAAACTATTAAAAATTCCAACATATGGAGGCTGAACAACACGCTGCTGAATAACCAACAAACCACAGAAAATCAAAAAAGAAATCAAAATATGCATAGAAACGAATGAAAATGAGAACACAACAACCCAAAACCTGTGGGACACGGTAAAAGCAGTCCTAAGGGGAAAGTTCATAGCAATACAGGCATACCTCAAGAAACAAGAAAAAAGTCAAATAAATAACCTAACCCTACACCTAAAGCAACTAGAAAAGAAGAAATGAAGAACCCCAGGGTTAGT
>NW_011417818.1:0-627 GCF_000754665.1 Bison bison bison | reverse complement strand
GGCGTGAAACGTTCTTTTGAAATCAATTAGGTCTAACTGATCCATTGTATCACTTAAAGTTTGTGTTCCCTTGCTAATTTTCTGTTTGGTTGATCTATCCATAGGTGTGTGTAGGGTCTTAAGGTCTCCCACTATTATTGTGTTGTTTTTAATTTCCCCTTTCATACTTGTTAGCATTTGCCTTACGTATTGAGTGCTCCTATGTGGGGTGCATATATATTTATAATTGTTATATCTTCTTTTTGGATTGATTCTTTGACCATTATGTAGTGGCCTTCTTTGTCTCTTTCCACACCCTTTATTTCAAAGTCTATTTTGTCTGATATGAGTATTGCTACTCCTGATTCCTGTTGCTCACATTTTGCATGAAATACCTTTTCTCAGCCCTTCACTTTCACTCTGTATACGCCCCTTGGTTTCAGGTGCATCTCTTTTACACAGCATACATAGAAGCCTGGTTTTTGTAACCGATTTATCATACTTTCTTTGTCACCTATCTATCCATTTGTCCATCCCTCTTTCCAATCAACAATCAATCTTTTTCCTTGGTGCATTTCAGTATGTGTCTCCTTAAGTATCTCAGCAAGCCTGCCATTAAGTAGTCAGCCGTGTTTGTATACAGCAATT
>NW_011417817.1:0-623 GCF_000754665.1 Bison bison bison | reverse complement strand
GAGAACAACCCCGAGCCTCCCCCGTCATCGCGACTTGAGGGCCTTCGTCTCCTGTATGGCCTAGAGACCAATCTCTCGACCTCTCTCCAAACGCCTCAGGAGGCTTGACTCCCTTTAGTCCACCCAGTGAGCTCCAAGAGATACCCGTCGCGACTCGAGAGCAGAGCGGGGTTCTTTGCTTCCACTCGAGATGGATGCCTGTCGCCCGGGTACGTCTGGAATGCAACCCCGAGATCCCTTTCGCCCCTGGAGAGGAACACTGGCTTCTGGACACAAGCCTAGATGAGGTCATTGGCCTGCAGTCACTCGAGAGCAATCCCAGCTTCCTTCGCAACTCGACGGAAGATTGGACTTCCCTGGGCCAACACAAGAGGTCAGTCCCGAATTCCCCGTCGTAACTCGAGAATCCCGCCGCAACTCGAGAAAAACCACGTGGTTCCCCCGTCATCGCAAGATGAAGCCCTGTCCCGCTACAGCGTCTCAGGAGAAGTCCCACGTTAGGAATTGGAGGTCGAAACGGTACTTGGCACCCTTGATGCGCCCCACAAAGTTCCCCGGCATCCCGGTCTCCCTGGAGAGGAACACCGAGGTTTTTCCGGCACCACTTCCTCTGAGCCCCTTCT
>NW_011417816.1:0-602 GCF_000754665.1 Bison bison bison | reverse complement strand
CCTTGCAACCTCATGAATCGCAGCACGCCAGGCCTCCCTGTCCATCACCAACTCCCGGAGTTCACTCAGACTCACGTTCATCGAGTCGGTGATGCCATCCAGCCATCTCATCCTCTGACGTCCCCTTCTCCTCCTGCCCCCCAATCCCTCCCAGCATCAGAGTCTTTTCCAATGAGTCAACTCTTCACATGAGGTGGCCAAACTACTGGAGTTTCAGCTTTAGCATCATTCCTTCCAAAGAAATCCCAGGGCTGATCTCCTTCAGAACAGACTGGTTGGATCTTGCCAGCACCACAGTTGGATCTTCTCCAACACCACAGTTCAAAAGCATCAATTCTTCTGCACTCAGCTTTCTTCACAGTCCAATTCTCACATCCATACATGACCACAGGAAAAACCATAACCTTGACTAGACGGACCTTTGTTGGCAAAGTAATGTCTCTGCTTTTGAATATGCTATCTATGTTGGTCATAACTTTTTTCCAAGAAGTAAGCATCTTTTCATTTCATGGCTGCAATCACCATCTGCAGTGATTTTGGAGTCCAAAAAAATAAAGTCTGACACTGTTTCCACTATTTCCCCATCTATTTCCCATGAAGTG
>NW_011417815.1:0-507 GCF_000754665.1 Bison bison bison | reverse complement strand
CAAACCACTTCAGTACTCTTGCCTTGAGACCCCATGAACAGTATGGAAAGGCAAAATGATAGGATACTGAAAGAGGAACTCCCCCAGGCCAGTAGGTGCCCAATATGCTACAGGAGATCAGTGGAGAAATAACTCCATAAAGAATGAAGGGATGGAGCCAAAGCAAAAACAATACCTAGCTGTGGATGTGACTGGTGATAGAAGCAAGGTCCGATGCTGTAAAGAGAAATATTGCATAGGAACCTGGGATGTTAGGTCCATGAATCAAGGGAAATTGGAAGTGGTCAAACAGGAGATGGCAAGAGTGAACGTTGACATTCTAGGAATCAGTGAACTAAAATGGACTGGAATGGGTGAATTTAACTCAGATGACCATTATATCTACTACTGTGGGCAGGAATCCCTTAGAAGAAATGGAGTAGCCATCATGGTCAACAAAAGAGTCTGAAATGCTGTACTTGGATGCAATCTCAAAAACGACAGGATGGTCTCTGTTCGTTTCCAAGG
>NW_011417814.1:0-502 GCF_000754665.1 Bison bison bison | reverse complement strand
ATTTTTCTGGAATGTTTTGATTTTGCTTGTGGGTGTATATGTACATGTATATATTCAGTCATACTTTTTACTCTTGTGATAAACCTCTGCTTCTACATTGGATTTTTACAGTTCTTTGGAGGATTCCTTGTTTTCCCATTTATTTTTGATTTTTTTAAATTATTTTCTATTTTTATTGTTTTAAATTTTAATTTTTTAAACCTATTATATTTATTCCATTGTTTGCCTTTCCTCTGTTCTTGTCCCCTTGTAGTTAAACTTTAAACAAACCTTGTTCATCTACCTCTGTTGAACCTCGCATATCTATTCTTTCTTTCTTTTCTTTCCTTCCTTTCCTCTCAACATTTTGTTAGTTTTATTTTCAGTGCTTTCATCCCCACTTGGGACTTTGCTTTAGATTTCTTTTCCAGCTTGTGCACTCGTTAGTTTTGTGCTTAACTGGTAGATATCACTTTTGGTTCCCTTGTTTGCTAGGTCAGCCTATTGTAGTTTATTTTTGTTG
>NW_011417813.1:0-540 GCF_000754665.1 Bison bison bison | reverse complement strand
ATGTGATCACTCACCTAGAGCCAGACATCCTGAAACATGAAGTCAAGTCAGCCTTAGGAAGCTATCAATACAAATAAAGCTAGTGGAGATATGGAACCCCAGTTGAGTCGATTTCAAATCCTAAAAGATAGTTCTGTGAAAGTGCTGAATTCAATGTGCCAGCAAATTTGGAAAATTCAGCAGTGGCAACAAGACTGGAAAAGGTCAGTTGTTCCAGTATATGTATTTTAGAGCTTGTTCTCTGTAGTGGTGAAATGTGTCCCACAAAGTGTTAGACAGGACTGAAGCAAACTAGTGCAAAATGTTGCAAGATTTTTTTTGTTTGTTTTGTTTTGTTTTCACCTGTGGCAGCTTTTCTCCAGTAAGAGTTAATTGTGAAAGTGGAGTAGGTGCTTGGCTTTCAGGGACCCTGGTGTTGCCAAGTGTACAGGGTTCAGGGAAACAGAACTGACTAGACCACAGGAGTTATGACCCTATCAGAGTGTTTTTTTGAGCTTCTTGTAGCTGGCGATCAGAAGGCCTCTTTTGCCAGTCTTTCTC
>NW_011417812.1:0-511 GCF_000754665.1 Bison bison bison | reverse complement strand
TTCCTTACCCGGACCTCCTGTGGTAAGTGTTTTCTCTCCTCTGTGGCCTGGTAAGGGTAGGTGGTCATTGGCATCCCAAAGGTGGCTAGAAGTCAATGATTTAGGCAGGCTTGTGAATAGATATGGGAGAAGGCAATGGCACCCCACTCCAGTACTCTTGCCTGGAAAATCTCATGGACGGAAGAGCCTGGTAGGCTGCAGTCCATGGGGTCGCTCAGAGTCGGGCACGACTGAGCGACTTCACTTTCACATTTCACTTTCATGCATTGGAGGAGGACATGGCAACCCACTCCAGTGTTCTTGCCTGGAAAACCCCAGGGACTGCGGGCCTGGTGGGCTGCCGTCCATGGGGTCACACAGACTCGGACACGACTGAAACGACTTCGCAGCAGCAGCAGCAGCAGCAGCAGCAGCAGTGCATAGATATCAAAAGGGTTTAGAACAGTCAGGTAGGATCACACAAGTCACCGTGAAGCAATACTTCTCCACTTAGCCAAAGCTAACAAAAGAT
>NW_011417811.1:0-513 GCF_000754665.1 Bison bison bison | reverse complement strand
TCGTGTCTGGAATGCAACCCTGAGATCCCTGTCACCCCTGGAGAGGAACATTGGCTTCTGGACAGAAGCCTAGAAGAGGTCTATTGGCCCTGCAGTCACTCGAGAGCAATCCCCAGCTTTCCTTCGCAACTCGAATGGAAGATTGGACTTCCCTGGGCCAACACAAGAGGCATCCTGAATTCCCCGTCGTAATTCGAGAATCCTGCTACACCTCGAGAAAAACCACGTGGTTCCCCCGTCACCGCAAGATGTAGCCCTGTGCCGCTACAGCGTCTCAGGAGAAGTCCCACTTTAGGAATTGGAGTTCGAAACGGTACTTGTCACCCTTGATGCGACCCACAAAGCGCCCCGATATCCCGGTCTCCCTCGAAAGGAACACCGAAGTTTTCCGGCACCACTTCCTCTGAGCCTCTTCTACCCTCCTGATCTGGACAGGAGGGTCGACTCCCCTGCTTTGTCTGGAAGGGGTTCCCGACCTTCCGGTCGCACCTCAGGATGAGGCCGGTCTCACGA
>NW_011417810.1:0-595 GCF_000754665.1 Bison bison bison | reverse complement strand
CCCACTTTTGTCATTGTCTCTTCTGGGATTCTGCCGGCTTTCTTTCCTCTTCACAGCTGCCATCTCTTGCTTTTCCCACCTGAGTTCCTTGGGTCTGGCTTTGTAGCCAGCCTCTGAAGACAGTCTTCCAAGATTGCATGCCCTTTATTGCTGCTCTTCAGGACAAATACTCTAACTTATTTTTTGGGGG
Organism: Bison bison bison; assembly: GCF_000754665.1. Classification (NCBI taxonomy): domain Eukaryota; kingdom Metazoa; phylum Chordata; class Mammalia; order Artiodactyla; family Bovidae; genus Bison; species Bison bison. The sequence continues at coordinate 405 of NW_011417810.1, read as the reverse complement.
CTTTTACTTTTTTAACATCAAAAGGGAACTGGTAAATTGGGGAATATCAGATTCCTGATGTTACACATTGATAAAAATTAAACAGAACTGGACATGGAACAACAGACTGGTTCCAAATAGGAAAAGGAATACGTCAAAGCTGTATATTGTCACCCTGCTTATTTAATTTATATGCAGAGTACATCATGAGAAACGCTGGGCTGGAGGAAGCACAAGCTGAAATTAAGATTGCCAGGAGAAATATCAATAACCTCAGATATGCAGATGACACCACCTTTATGGCAGAAAGTGAAGAAGAATTAAAGAGCCTCTTGATGAACATGCAAGAGGAGAGTGAAAAAGTTGGCTTAAAGCTCAACATGCAGAAAACGAAGATCATGGCATCTGGTCCCATCACTTCATGGG
>NW_011417809.1:0-589 GCF_000754665.1 Bison bison bison | reverse complement strand
AGAATTTTGTTAAGGATTTTTGCATCTATGTTCATCAGTGATATTGGCCTGTAGTTTCTTTTTTTGTGGGATCTTTGTCAGGTTTTGGTATTAGGGTGATAGTGGCCTCATAGAATGAGTTTGGAAGTTTACCTTCCTCTGCAATTTTCTGGAAGAGTTTGAGCAGGATAGGTGTCAGCTCTTCTCTAAATTTTTGGTAGAATTCAGCTGTGAAGCCATCTGGACCGGGGCTTTTAATTGCTGGAAGATTTTTGATTACAGTTTCAATTTCCATGCTTGTGATGGGTCTGTTAAGATTTTCTATTTCTTCCTGGTCCAGTTTTGGAAAGTTGTACTTTTCTAAGAATTTGTCCATTTCTTCCACGTTGTCCATTTTATTGGCATATAATTGTTGATAGTAGTCTCTTATGATCCTTTGTATTTCTATGTTGTCTGTTGTGATCTCTCCATTTTCGTTTCTAATTTTGTTGATTTGATTTTTCTCCCTTTGTTTCTTGATGAGTCTGGCTAATGGTTTGTCTAATTTTATTTATCCTTTTCAAAGTAACCAGTCTTTTTGGTTTTGTTGTATTTTTGCTTATGGTTCTTC
>NW_011417807.1:0-547 GCF_000754665.1 Bison bison bison | reverse complement strand
GCTCAAACTCATGTCCATCGAATCAGTGATGCCATCCAACCATCTTAGCCTCTGTCGTCCCCTTCTCCTCTGCCTTCAATCAAGACTCTCATAGGCAGATATTTCAGAGTGTAATTAGTGTTCATAGTTTATCTAAAAGCTCATATCACATTTAATTTTTCGTTTTGTTCCTGTTCTTTCGAGGTACTTTCTTGTTGACAAGCTTGTGACAGATATAACGATATAGCAATTTTTACCTTAGAACAAACCGAGGCACTATGAACATTTTGTGCTTCATGTTGATGACTCTTAGACATGTCTACAGTAGAGGTGCAAAAAACAAAACTACTTAGATATTTCATATTGACTAGTTCCCAGTTCACGGGACTCTGACATTCCCTGAGGTCAAAGTTTTCTTGTATTGGAAGCAGTTGGGTTTGCAAGGGCTGCCTTGTCTTGAGACCATTGAAATAAGAACTCAGAACTTGAGCACTATTATCAAAAATCACAAGGCTCACACTGACACAGACATCAATCCAGACAGACAAGACAAGACATCTTCCAGTTT
>NW_011417806.1:0-554 GCF_000754665.1 Bison bison bison | reverse complement strand
AGGCTCTTCCGTCCATGAGATTTTCCAGGCAAGAGTACTGGAGTGGGGTGCCATTGCCTTCTCCCATATCTATTCACAAGCCTGCCTAAATCATTGACTTCTAGCCACCTTTGGGATGCCAATGACCACCTACCCTTACCAGGGCCACAGAGGAGAGAAAACACTTACCACAGGAGGTCCGGGTAAGGAACAAGGAACTAACAAGCTCCCACCAACCAGGATTCTGCAGAGGTCAACAAGAGTCAGCAAGAGATGGGAGACTGCAGTCCAGAGGTCCTAGCAACTTCCAGCGAGCAGCAAAGACCCAGCATAGTCAAAACGAATTCAATGTTACCCAAAACAAATAAATCAACGGACAGAAGTTCTTGGAACACATGACTGAGGTTAGGGGTGAGGCAGTACATGGATGTGCCAGGATACTCTTAAAGTACGAGAAAGCAAAGAAAGGAAAGACAACTCTCAAGCTGTCCAAAGTGATAAAAATGAATGACTACACAGTTTTACCTGTATACACTCGCAGATAATAATCTGAAAAGGAATTAAAAAAAAAAATT
>NW_011417805.1:0-555 GCF_000754665.1 Bison bison bison | reverse complement strand
CCGGGACCGGGGAGGCATTCCACTCTGGCAAAAGGTCATGAGGAAGGAGGCTCGGCATACGCAAATCGGGATCGAGCCTCAGGAGTCCACCCGAATATTCTCGAGCATCTCCCCCCCAAAAAAAACAAGAGACTGCCTACTGTATTGCTTTGTGCTCTCACCTCTGATTTCACTGGGGGCTGTCCCCCTCCACTATCTCGCTCTCTCTGTCAAAGAGTTAACTTACAGCTCCAAATTCATAAAGTTCCTTGTCGTTCTTCCCTTTAACTTCCAGCTGAGTCTCCATCTGGCGCGCGGAACCCACCACGCTTACTAATTATGCCTGGGCTGCTAAGACCCACTCGAGAAGGTGTCTAGGGTGAGGCACCTTTCGCTATTCGAGAGGGCGCCTGCGGCCTACGTAAGTGGTGCAAACTTCTTGTCTTGAAGTTTGGTCTTCGGCATAAACCAAGCTACTCAGTCTCTTTTCTCCACCGAATTTTCCTACTGAGCTCTCCTCATACTATTATTCTTGACATCTCTGATTAGCATATATATAGTCGCCTAGGCCATCTC
>NW_011417804.1:0-541 GCF_000754665.1 Bison bison bison | reverse complement strand
GCCGGCAGCCAGCCTCTTCTCTCCCGCGTTCCGGGCATTGGGCTCCAAACCTGGGACCAAAGTACTGCCCGGAGCTCACTGATCAGGGGCTGGTTCCCCTGCGCTGCGGCTGTGCTAGGGAGCCCAAACGCACAGGGGAAGCCCGCACAGCACATCCACCTGCCTCTAGGCGGGAGGACAGCTCCAGGGAAGGCCCGGTCTGGCAGGCGCTTTTCTGGGCAAAAACGGAGCGACACTCTGGCTGTGGAGCTGCCTCCCCAAGCCAGGGGCACCGGGACCCTGATTCCCTCCGTGCGGCGCTTAGTCTGGGCGGGGAAGCACCAGCTTGGGAATGCAGCCTGGGGCGCTTCCTTTCCCTCGGAAAGAGCTCTCCCTGCGGGAGGCTTTTGGCTGTGTGCACACCCCCAGCCCCTAAGCCCTCTGCAAGGACGCCTTGGCTCCTAGGTCCGAAGGGAAGGCGAGAGCTGAGCTGAGGCAGCAGTCAGGCAACCGGTCACGTCTCCCGACACTCCCGCAGCCTGCTCCTTCCCGGGCGACGAAC
>NW_011417803.1:0-520 GCF_000754665.1 Bison bison bison | reverse complement strand
ATGGCAACCTACTCCACTATTCTTGCCTGGAGAATCCCCATGGACAGAGGAGCCCCGTGGACTACAGTCTCTGGGGTCACAAAGAGTTGGACATGACTGAGTGACTAAGCACTGCACATACTTATATTTTTAGTAATTTGAACACTTGGCATAAGAGTGTAAGAAAATGATTTGGAGAAACTCCTTAAGACTTCATCTTCTAACCAGGATGCATGGGTTCGAGCCCTGGTTGGGGAGCTAGGATCTCACGTGCCTCACAGACAGGAAACCAAAACGTTAAATAGAAGCAACATTGTAACAAATGCAATAAAGATTTTCAAAACTGTCCACGTAAAAAGCTCTTAAAACAGAGAAAGCGATTTAGAAATATAGAAAACTAGAAGTAAACATACGGCAGAAACTTAATTTGTTGTGTGGGTCAATACTTATGTATGTCACATGTGAATATATGTGTGGATGGACAGATAGATAATGAAAGCTCCTATCTTTTCTCTGTTCTAAGACAAATGAACACCTTTTT
>NW_011417802.1:0-507 GCF_000754665.1 Bison bison bison | reverse complement strand
ACACATGACCACAGGAAAAACCACAGCCTTGAATAGACAGACCTTTACTGGCAAAGTAATGTCTCTGCTTTTCAATATGCTATCTAGGTTGGTCATAACTTTCCTTCCAAGGAGTAAGCGTCTTTTAATTTCATGGCTGCAATCACCATCTGCAATGATTTTGGAGCCCCCCAAAAATAAAGTCTGACACTGTTTCCACTGTTTCCCCATCTATTTCCTATGAAGTGGTGGGACCAGATGCCATGATCTTTGTTTCTGAATGTTGAGCTTTAAGCCAATTTTTTTCACTCTCCACTTTCACTTTCATCAAGAGGCTTTTGAGTTCCTCTTCACTTTCTGCCGATAAGGGTGGTATCATCTGCATATCTGAGGTTATTGAGATTTCTCCTGGCAATCTTGATTCCAGCTTGTGTTTCTTCCAGTCCAGCGTTTCTCATGATGTACTCTGCATACAAGTTAAATAAGCAGGGTGACAATATACAGCCTTGATGTACTCCTTTTCCTATT
>NW_011417801.1:0-500 GCF_000754665.1 Bison bison bison | reverse complement strand
GGAGAGGAACATTGGCTTCTGGACACAAGCCTAGATGAGGTCTATTGGCCCTACAGTCACTCGAGAGCAATCCCCCAGCTTTCCTTCGCAACTCGAATGGAAGATTGGACTTCCCTGGGCCAACACAAGAGGCATCCTGAATTCCCCGTCGTAACTCGAGAATCCCGCCGCAACTCGAGAAAACCCACGTGGTTCCCCCGTCATCTCAAGATGAAGCCCTTTCCCGCTACAGCGTCTCAGGAGAAGTCCCACGTTAGGAATTGGAGGTCGAAACGGTACTTGGCACCCCTTGATGCGCCCCCACCAAGTTCCCCGGCATCCCGGTCTCCCTGGAGAGGAACACCGAGGTTTTTCCGGCATCACTTCCTCTGAGCCCCTTCTACCCTCCTGATCTCCACAGGAGGGTCGACTCCCCTGCTTTGCCTGGAAGGGGTTCCCGACCTTCCGGTCGCACCTCAGGATGAGGCCGGTCTCACGACGACATTCCAGACGTGGCCTCG
>NW_011417800.1:0-686 GCF_000754665.1 Bison bison bison | reverse complement strand
GAGACCGTATTTCATTGGCTGCACTGAACCAGGCTGTGCCCTGCCCTTGTTCAATCCCCCGACAAACATTCCTGAGCCTGCATCTCAGTCCCTGCACTGAACTAGGATGGGTCAAGCAGTTGCTTAAGCCACTGGCAAGTGTTCGTGAGCCCACATCTCGGTCACTGCACAGGACGAGTCTAGGTCCTGCCCTTGTTAGATGCCTGAACACATATTCCTGAGCCCACATCTAGTTCCTGGCACTGAACTAGTCTGGTCAAGCACTTGATCTACCCACCGGCAAATACTCCTGATTCCACGTCTTGGTCATTGCATTGAACGAGTGTAAGTCCTGCCCTTATTAGATCCCCCAAGACATACTCCTGAGCCCACATTTCGGTCCTTGCAATGAACTAGACTGCTCCTACACTTTCGTAACATGCTGACAAACACTCCTGATCCAACATCTTATTCCCTGCACTAAACTAGGCTTGGTCAAACACTTGATCAAGCCACCAGCAAAGAATCCTGAGCCCACATCTCACTCCCTGCAATGAACCCACCTGGGTCCTGCCCTTGTTCCAGACACTGACAAACACTCCAGAACTGACATGTCTGTCCCTGCACTGAAGGAGGTGGGTCCTGCCCGTGTTCAAACCCTGACAAACACTTCTGAAGGTACATCTCCGTCCCTGCACTGAAGCAAG
>NW_011417799.1:0-581 GCF_000754665.1 Bison bison bison | reverse complement strand
GACTTAAGTCTCCTGCTTCCGATTATCGGTCTTATTTTTACAGTAGTTTCAAAACTTCTCCTTCTATACAACACCATTGATAAAACATCTACATTAAAGATGATAAGTTTCTCTACAGTGAGGGTTACTCAGAGAGGTTCACAGGGTTACATGGAGAAGAGAAGAGGGAGGAGGGAGTTAGAGGTGACCCAAATGAGATGAGGTGAATCAATAGCGGAGAGAGTGGGCTAGCCAGTAGTCACTTCCTTATGTGCACTCCACAACTGGACCACTCAGAGATGTTCACGGGGTTATACAGAGAAGAGAAGAAGGAGGAAGGCAACAGAGGTGGCCTGAAGGATAAAAGGGGGGAATGAAAAGGAGGGAGACAGATCCAGCCAGTAATCAGTTCCCTAAGTGTTCTCCACCGTCTGGGATATACAGAAATTCACAGAGTTGGGTAGAGTAGAGAGGGGTTAGGGAGGAGACACAGGCGACCTGGTGGAGAAAAAGGAGGGTCCAAAGGGAGAGAGAGCAGTCAAGCCAGTAATCTCACTCCCTAGTGAAAAATGGGGCCTGAAGATTGGGTCCTTAAAGGTACA
>NW_011417798.1:0-671 GCF_000754665.1 Bison bison bison | reverse complement strand
ATAATTAGTAAGCATGGTGGGTTCCGCACTCCAGATGGAGACTCAGCCAGAGTGGGAGAGAGAGCGACATGGGGAGACCAGTATTTCGAGAAACTGATCCCAATTCTTTATTTTCCAGAGTCTGTTTTATACACTGAGATGTTATACAAAAGTCACGTGGGAACAGCAGTCCTGTACTTTTATTAAAGTCAGGTGCTTCACACAAATGTATACAGAGGTCTTAGGGGTGTTACATCATCTTCTGGCCGAGGGGGGCCTGCTGACAATTTACGACCCTCTCCTTGTGACAGCGGTCAGTCAATCAGGACTACTTATTTCTCCAGGGCTGATTATTCTCAAAACAGACGCCACCCAAGTAAAGTTACACTCCTACGAGGGTGAGGGTGTAGTGGGTTTTTAGTTAAGGAAAGAATTTACTTAGCCTAAGGTCTAACGTGATTAATATCAAAAATTCTATATATTCATTAATGTGTGTAAGGGCAGGGGATATGGAGACTTAGCAACAAACATTGGCTCAACAAATGAAAAACCCTTCACCAACACAATTTCTAATTAGCCCATTATACTTATACTAATAGTTTTCTAACTTTTCTAAGGAACCTGTTTTTTAGAAGGTTTAAAGCATCTCGTGCCTCTCACGGTTGGGAGGCTGTGAGCAATGACATGTGGCC
>NW_011417797.1:0-524 GCF_000754665.1 Bison bison bison | reverse complement strand
AGGCCAGGTTCCCCTACCATGACTCGAGAGCAATGACGCGCTCCCCCTCGCCACTCGCATGGAGACCCGACTTCCCTGGCGCCCCACGAGAGGCTCACTGACCTCGCCGTCGTACCTCGTGAGAAACCGCACCCTGGGGCCGCCGCTCGGAAACCACCCGGAGACTCCCCCGTCATCGCGGAGATGAGGGCCTTCGTCTCCTGCATGGCCTAGAGGCCAACCTCGCGACCTCTCTCCAAACGCCTCAGGAGGCTTGACTCCCTTTAGTCCACCCAGGGAGCTCCAAGAGATACCCGTCGCGACTCGAGAGCAGAGCGGGTTTCTTTGCTTCCACTCGAGATGAATGCCTGTCTCCCCGGGTGCGTCTGGAATGCAACCCCGAGATCCCGGTCGCCCCCGGAGAGGAACATTGGCTTCCGGACACAAGCCCAGATGAGGTCTATTGGCCCTGCAGTCACTCGAGAGCAATCCCCAGCTTTCCTTCGCTACTCGAATGGAAGATTGGACTTCCCTGGGCCAACACA
>NW_011417796.1:0-651 GCF_000754665.1 Bison bison bison | reverse complement strand
AAGGACCGAGTGAGCTTCCACACCGGCGGAGCTCCAGCTCGGCGCCCAGGCGCGATAGCACAGAGCCCCGGCCGAGAGGCTGCTCTGGCCTGGGCGAGCCTCCCCAAGCCCTGCCCAGCTTCTAGCGTTCGCGCCCGGGAAGGAGCAGGCTGCGGGAGTGTGGGAGACGTGACCGGTGCCTGACTGCTGCCTCAGCTCAGCTCTCGCCTTCCCTTCGGACCTAGGAGCCAGGCGTCCTTGCAGAGGGCTAGGGGCTGGGGGTGTGCACACTGCCAAAGCCTCCGCAGGGAGAGCTCTTTCCGAGGGAAAGGAAGCGCCCCAGGCTGCATTCCCAAGCCGGTGCTTCCCCGCCCAGACTAAGCGCCGCACGGAGGGAATCAGGGTCCCGTGCCCCTGGCTTGGGAGGCGGCTCCACAGCCAGAGTGTTGCTCCGTGTGTGCCCAGAAAGCGCCTGCCAGACCGGGCCTTCCCTGGAGCTGTCCTCCCGCCTAGAGGCAGGTGGATGTGCTGTGCGGGCTTCCCCTGTGCGTTTGGGCTCCCTAGCACAGCCGCAGCGCAGGGGAACCAGCCCATGATCAGTGAGCTCCGGGCAGTACTTTGGTCCCAGGTTTGCAGCCCAATGCCCGGAACGCGGGAGAGAAGAGGCTGGCT
>NW_011417795.1:0-558 GCF_000754665.1 Bison bison bison | reverse complement strand
AGATACCCGTCGCGACTCGAGAGCAGAGCGGGGTTCTTTGCTTCCACTCGACATGAATGCCTGTCTCCCCGGGTGTGTCTGGAATGCAACCCTGAGATCCCTGTCGCCCCTGGAGAGGAACATTGGCTTCTGGACAGAAGCCTAGATGAGGTCTATTGGCCCTGCAGTCACTCGAGAGCAATCCCCAGCTTTCCTTCGCAACTCGAATGGAAGATTGGACTTCCCTGGGCCAACACAAGAGGCATCCTGAAATTCCCCGTCGTAAATTCGAGAATCCTGCTACACCTCGAAGAAAAACCACGTGGTCCCCCGTCATCGCAAGATGTAGCCCTGTGCCGCTACAGCGTCGCAGGAGAAGTCCCACCTTAGGAATTGGAGTTCGAAACGGTACTTGTCACCCTTGATGCGACCCACAAAGTGCCCCGACATCCCAGTCTCCCTCGAGAGGAACACCGAAGTTTTCCGGCACCACTTCCTCTGAGCCTCTTCTACCCTCCTGATCTGGACAGGAGGGTCGACTCCTCTGCTTTGTCTGGAAGGGGTTCCCGACCTTCCGGT
>NW_011417794.1:0-688 GCF_000754665.1 Bison bison bison | reverse complement strand
ATACTTTAAAACCACATGGTACACCCATGGCCACAAATTGTTTACATACTTGTATGTCCAAAATGCATTTTCCTGCAAATGCTTTCAAATAATTTATCCATTATAGCATTAACTTGAAGTTCAGGACCTTGTCATCGAAGTCAAGTCCAGATATGGACCAGGGTGCACTTGGTGCACTGAACACTCAAGTGTTCAGTCACTCAGTTGTGTCCTACTCTTTGCGGCCCGATGGACTGCCGCACACCAGGGTTTCCTGTCCACCATCAACTCCAGAGGCATGCTCAAACTCAAGTCCATTGAGCTGGTGATGCCATCCAACCATCTCATCCTCTGCTGTCCCCTTCCCGGCCTTCATCTTTCCCGCATCAGGGTCTTTTCTAATGCGTCAGTTCTTAGATCAGGTTGCCAAAGTATTGGAGCTGCAGCTTCAGCATCAGTCCTTCCAATGTAATATTCAGGACTGCTTTACTTTAGGATTGACTATTTTGATCTCCTTGCTGTGCAGGAGACTCTCAAGTCATCTCCAACACATCAGTTCAAATTATACACGTGTAGTTCCTCTAGACCTGATGATCTGTGAGCAAAAGAGATTGAGTTAATCTGCTCATTTTCACAGCCAACATACAGTGCTGGGTCAGGCATAGATAACCTTCATGGGCACTCCTGTTCCAGAAAGAAGAGGGGAGAT